>NC_057935.1:335000-392500 GCF_018555375.3 Anguilla rostrata
ACAATATTGTATGACTTTGGAGCTAAAACTACGAGCGGAGTATGTAACAGTTTAATAAGCAGTTTCACAAGGCATTCATAAATGCTTTATTTCGGCCGATACCCAGTTTTTTAAATATTACCTCACATAAATGACTCAATGAAAATGAATGAACTGTTTGTGAGGTATCAACTGTGACCTCACAGTCATTCCGCTCCCGCAGTGGGATGCTCCCAGGGCTACTGAGCTGGCATAGCATGATGCTACCTTAGGTTCTCCATTTACAGAGTAATCATGGTGGTGCTGCTGGAAAGCTGATGTCATGGGGAACGCACTGGTGTACCACTCTGTGCGGTGCAGTGGACGCCGAATAAAGATCTTGGAACACCATTCAAAAGTGAACAGCAGATAATGCAAGTTACCTATGAGTCAGCAGCCAACTGTGCGCCAAATGGTCGACATGGTTTCATTGGCTTACAGAGATAACCCAAACAGTCATAGATGTTACTGCTGTTTTGTTGTGATTGTGTCCTACTTTGATGCTTTGGAATTTTTCTTTAATCCTTGGGGTATATAAGGGAAAAATTGGAATGGTTTGCTATATGCTAGTGCTGTCACAAGATACACAATCGTATCTATGCAGGTTACACAAGCCAGAAGCACATCCGCATCTACCATGATAGATAGTGATCCGTATAGAGCCACAGTACTGGCAGAAAGAGGCTACAGTCCCTCATTTTCAGTCTCCTTCATGTATAACTGTTAGCACAGAGGAAAGGTTAAAACACTATCCTGGAGACAGATAACCAAGGTAACATTTAATCCTGTTTTGGTAGAACCAGGTAAGATACATATTCCTTTGCCACTCAGATACTTCCACTGTTTGGTTTGTCTGAGGGGATTCTTACAACAGAAAAATTAAAGGATCTATTTATGTTAATATTACTTATAAAAAGGACTCCACAATCAGCCATCTGACCAAACAGTTAAATTAATCAGTAGGCTAGTTAACAATTTAACAGATGACAAAAATCTCCCCACCTCCCAATTCCTAACCATGAAAAAAGTTACCACATATCATTATTCAATGCATAATGTAAGAGTTTTGTTAATTAAATAGTTAATCAGGGCCTAAGCAGATCTTTTAAATGTAAATTGTGACTGAATTTTTTGAAACACATTGGGGAGAACTTAATTGAGTATTTATTTGTACTGAATACCCAAATATCTCTTAGGCTGATTTATAACATTAGCATTAGTCTCTTTTCACCAGCAACACCGCAGAACTTGTACGTTGTTAATTTCTAGTTGTCTGGCTGAGTGCAGAATGTGCTTTTATCATTAAATCAGCTTCCATGAACATGTCCGATATCTTTAACAAACTCTCTCAAATTCTACCAGGTTAGCCCCAGAAATTACTGGTTTTTCCCAACCAAACTCTGCCAAGTAAGATAGCCACTGTGTTCAGCACTGTAAAGCACCAGGTTCCCATCATTCCCTGCTTTACGTTGTTGAAATGCTGGCACCGAGGTTCTCACCGGTGAGACGTTTCCTTCGGCCATGCAGTGTTATTCCAGTCAGAATATACCCTCTGAGAGGTGATCAGGCGTCAGACATTTACACCTTCACTCTGCTTCTAGAGCACCTGGGGCTGGTGTGGAGGACCAGGCCTCTCTGACCCCCATGCTGAGCCAACTGCCACATTAGATATGAATGTAAATTCAGCTTCAACCCCCAGTTTTAATTAGCGCATTCTGCCCCAAACGCTTACTGTGCTGGGTAACTCCACCTGCACCGTCTCAACTGCTCAACCCGGAAATGCCAGCGAGTCTTTCAGCTGATGAATGTGTTCCCATTACGCCTGATCTCACAATAATTTAAAAAATAATCAGAAAAACAATAAGGAATGAGAACATACATTTGCAATGAACCTTCATGCTGCAATTTTCTTTTTAATCTGCAGTTCTGCTCAGAACATAAGCACACTGTTCCTGCACCATCATTTCCTCTAAATTAATAAGCTCTTTCCAAATGGAGAGGCTGCAATGGGAGAGTGCATCTCAACAGAAACGGCTGCATCCATTTCAAATACAAAAAAACAAAACACTCGACCGAATGCTTGCACCAATTACCCGGTGGCTGTGGATCCATTTCAGGTAAACAGGGCCACTTAGACAGGTTCCTTGAACTTAGGGACCCTCCTGTATTTCAGCTGCAGTTGAATCATCCCTCAACTAGAGGGCCTGCACTAACCAAGCTTCAGTACTAACCAAGCTCCAGCACTAACCAAGCTTCAGCGCTAACCAAGCTTCAGCACTAGCCAAGCTTCAGTGCTAACCAAGCTTCAGCGCTAACCAAGCTTCAGCACTAGCCAAGCTCCAGCACTAACCAAGCTTCAGCGCTAACCAAGCTTCAGCACTAGCCAAGCTCCAGCACTAACCAAGCTTCAGCGCTAACCAAGCTTCAGTACTAACCAAGCTTCAGCACTAACCAAGCTGCAGCACTAACCAAGCTTCAGCACTAACCAAGCTTCAGCACTAACCAAGCTTCAGCATTAACCAAGCTTCAGCACTAGCCAAGCTTCAGTGCTAACCAAGCTTCAGCACTAACCAAGCTTCAGCACTAACCAAGCTTCAGCACTAACCAAGCTTCAGCGCTAACCAAGCTTCAGTGCTAACCAAGCTTCAGGACTAACCAAGCTGCAGCACTAACCAAGCTTCAGCACTAACCAAGCTTCAGCACTAACCAAGCTTCAGCGCTAACCAAGCTTCAGCGCTAACCAAGCTTCAGTGCTAACCAAGCTTCAGTGCTAACCAAGCTTCAGCGCTAACCAAGCTTCAGTGCTAACCAAGCTTCAGCACTAACCAAGCTGCAGCACTAACCAAGCTTCAGCACTAACCAAGCTTCAGCACTAACCAAGCTGCAGCACTAACCAAGCTTCAGCACTAACCAAGCTTCAGCGCTAACCAAGCTTCAGCACTAACCAAGCTTCAGCACTAACCAAGCTTCAGCACTAACCAAGCTTCAGTACTAACCAAGCCCAGCCCTGCTTAGCTTCAGTACTAACCAAGCCCAGCCCTGCTTAGCTTCAGTACTAACCAAGCCCAGCCCTGCTTAGCTTCAGTACTAACCAAGCCCAGCCCTGCTTAGCTTCAGTGCTAATCAACCCCAGCCCTGCTTAGCTTCAGTACTAACAAAGCCCAGCCCTGCTTAGCTTCAGTACTAACAAAGCCCAGCCCTTCTTAGTTTCAGTGCTAAACAAGCCCAGCCCTGCTTAGCTTCAGTACTAACCAAGCCCAGCCCTGCTTAGCTTCAGCGCTAACCAAGCCCAGACTGGAGGAAAGAAGCTTGTCTCTTACGATGGGTGTAAATTATCTTTAAGCCAATATTATTTATCCAGTGGTAAAACAGTGTTGTATAATTCTGCTCACTTATCCATCTCTGACCTCGAGTTTTCCCCTTACAGACAGAACCCGTGCTTCTGTTAACGGGAGAGATGACCGCCATCCGAGAATAAGCTGAGATACAGTGCTATATCAAATTCTTTTATCAGCACAGCATATTAATAAGGTGTGAGAAGCACGCAGCCGGGTGCGTGGAATAGGGGAGGAAAGGTTGGCCTGTAAGCACCAGGTCTGTTTGACTGTTATTAAGATGAACTGCTGATGCTAGGATGCTGTACGCACTGAAGAAACTGCCCCGTCAGCCTGCATCAGGACGGGAAGCATCTCTGCACAGATGAGTTTCTGCAGTTTGTCTTTGATTATCCGGCTTCTGACAGGTGTGACGGGGGGGGGGGGGGGGTATGCTGTGGAACACAAGGGCTCTCCGCAAGGCTCACCTTGGGGAAAGCATTCCCAGTTTACTGTTCATTTATCATAAACTCAACTCGGAAGATTTTAGGAGAAATAAAAATGCAATATGTTTTTGGAAAGTAAAGTGTTTTTGCTGAGTACACAGAGAATTACATTTTGATCCATAAATGCTTAGTACAATAGGATGGTCTTACAATCACAGAAGCACATCTGCTGTCTCTTCTCATTCAGTACCACTGTATGCTTTTTGATATTTCGACCTCAGAACCCGGGGGTTGCTGCGTAAAATTCCTGCCGCGAGTGTTCGACAGAATGGGCTGAACAGCCGCAGATGTAAGAAACGAAAAGCGTGCGTCGCCATGGATATGGCTATGAGCTGGATCACACAGCCTCGTTAGCCATGGCAGATTCTGCCACCGCTGCTTCACTCCTGTCAGGTACTCTGCAGCTGGGTCTGCACTTACACCAGAACAGCAGTGAGAAGCGTCACTTACCCATCAGAACGAGCTCCTCTGGGCCTTTCACATCTCACTGCGAATGGGGCTCTGTTTCATACCTCACTGGGAATCTCACTGGGAATGGGGCTCTGTTTCATACCTCACTGGGAATCTCACTGCGAATGGGGCTCTGTTTCATACCTCACTGGGAATCTCACTGCGAATGGGGCTCTGTTTCATACCTCACTGGGAATCTCACTGCGAATGGGGCTCTGTTTCATACCTCACTGGGAATCTCACTGGGAATGGGGCTCTGTTTCATACCTCACTGGGAATCTCACTGCGAATGGGGCTCTGTTTCATACCTCACTGGGAATCTCACTGCGAATGGGGCTCTGTTTCATACCTCACTGGGAATCTCACTGCGAATGGGGCTCTGTTTCATACCTCACTGGGAATCTCACTGCAAATGGGGCTCTGTTTCATACCTCACTGGGAATCTCACTGGGAATGGGGCTCTGTTTCATACCTCACTGGGAATCTCACTGGGAATGGGGCTCTGTTTCATACCTCACTGGGAATCTCACTGGGAATGGGGCTCTGTTTCATACCTCACTGGGAATCTCACTGGGAATGGGGCTCTGTTTCATACCTCACTGGGAATCTCACTGGGAATGGGGCTGTTTCATACCTCACTGGGAATCTCGCTGGGAATGGGGCCCTGTTTCATACCTCACTGGGAATCTCACTGGGAATGGGGCTCTTTTTCATACCTCACTGGGAATCTCACTGGGAATGCTGTGATGTTGACATGCATATGACTATCTTTAAGGAAGTGGTCCCCTGAAGGGTCTGTCGTTATTGAACATCAGCAAAAAAAGAAGAAAAATCTTCTTTCTTTCCATATGCCAGCGTTGATCCAGGCAGTTTCTCTGTATATTTAAAGCTTACTCAGAAATCCCCCTCCAGCCCAGAGCCATTATTATGTCTTTAGGACATTATTACCCTGAGAGCTGAATCTCATCGTTGCATTTGATCAATGAGCTCATGACCCTGCAATTACCATGGGCTCCATTCCAAAGTGCAGCTCCACAGAACTGCAGCAGGTTCTCTAAATGCAGCCCTGCAGAACTGCAGAAGGTTCTCTAAATGCAGCTCCACAGAACTGCAGAAGGTTCTCTAAATGCAGCTCCACAGAACTGCAGAAGGTTCTCTAAATGCAGCTCCACAGAACTGCAGAAGGTTCTCTAAATGCAGCTCCACAGAACTGCAGCAGGTTCTCTAAATGCAGCCCTGCAGAACTGCAGCAGGTTCTCTAAAAGCAGCCCTGCAGAACTGCAGCAGGTTCTCTAAAAGCAGCCCTGCAGAACTGCAGCAGGTTCTCTAAAAGCAGCCCTGCAGAACTGCAGCAGGTTCTCTAAATGCAGCCCTGCAGAACTGCAGCAGGTTCTCTAAAAGCGCAGCCCTGCAGAACTGCAGCAGGTTCTCTAAATGCAGCTCCACAGAACTGCAGCAGGTTCTCTAAAAGCAGCCCTGCAGAACTGCAGCAGGTTCTCTAAATGCAGCCCTGCAGAACTGCAGCAGGTTCTCTAAATGCAGCCCTGCAGAACTGCGGCAGGTTCTCTAAATGCAGCACAAACAGTTTCACATGGTAACCCACTGCCATGTTAACAGGAACTCAACTATTTAAGTGTTCCACTGAGGCAAAGTGGAGGAGCACATTCAAAAGGATACACACACACACATATACATCAACAGACACACACACACACACACACAAGATGATAACTGCAGAGCCATTTATACTAAATGCAAAATCCTTTACTAAGCTATGCTGTCTTGACTTTTGACCAGATTTTAAAAACACATCTTGCAAAGCCTAGTTTTTCTTACAACACTTTTAAGAGATGTAAACTTAGCAAGCAGCCTTGATGAAAATAAAAATATGCATTCTTCCAAGCAAATAATGATGACACCATATGGTAATTAATCTCAATTAGCACATACAGAACATACACATCTTTAGGTTGCCATGATTCAATTAAGAAAAATACACGGAAGTCTAATAATAGTTAAAACGGTAACTGTTGCAATAGTCACAATAATAGTAAAAAATTAAGCACAGCAGTGTTGAAATTCATATTGTGGGGGTATCACAGCGTGGGGGTATCAGAGCAGGGGGTATCAGAGCATGGGGGTATCACAGCGTGGGGGTATCAGTGCAGGGGGTATCACAGCATGGGGGTATCACAGCGTGGGGGTATCAGAGCAGGGGGTATCACAGCGTGGGGTATCAGAGCATGAGGGTATCACAGGGTGGGGGTATCAGAGCAGGGGGTATAACAGGGTGGGGGTATCAGAGCAGGGGGTATCAGAGCATCCAAACACTGTCCAAACACTGTTTCTTTTACTATACTCATATGTACACATGGGTATTTCTCTACCTGTGTGTACATGTCAATGTCTGTTAAGCACTTTGTGCTGACTCGGTCAGAAAAAGTGATATATAAATCTGAATGACCTGACTTGACTGTCTGCTCACCTCTGTTTCTCCAGTAAAACAGAACCTGGCAAGCCAAAGACAAAGAGGATAAAAGCTAATAAAACATGTGCTCTGTTCTGCTGGGTTATGGCTCTGCTGGGTTACAGCTCTGCTCTGCTGGGTCACGGCTCTGCTGGGTTACAGCTCTGCTGGGTTAAAGCTCTGCTGAGTTACAGCTCTGCTGGGTTAAAGCTCTGCTGAGTTACAGCTCTGCTGGGTTACAGCTCTGCTGGGTTAAAGCTCTGCTGAGTTACAGCTCTGAAGGGTTAAAGCTCTGCTGAGTTACAGCTCTGCTGGATTACGGCTCTGAAGGGTTACAGCTCTGCTGGGTTACAGCTCTGCTGGGTTAAAGCTCTGCTGGATTACGGCTCTGAAGGGTTACAGCTCTGCTGGGTTACGGCTCTGAAGGGTTACAGCTCTGCTGGGTTACGGCTCTGCTGGGTTAAATCACTGCTGGATTACGGCTCTGCTGGGTTACAGCTTTGCTGGGTTACAGCTATAACACATTCCGTCTCTTCCACCCCTGGTTGTCACGCTCTTGTACAAATATCAAGAACAAATATGACAATTTCTTGGATTCTGTGGAAGAATTCACAGTTTTTCAGGACTGTAGGAATCTTCCCAGTATGATGCCTTAGGGTGGCACAGACTTTTTTGGTCCAAACAGAAAACTGTCAATTTCACAATATGCTGGTTTTTATGTGTGAAATGCACACATCACTTTGTACAAATTGCATTGACACAGAGATGCCTGGATGTCCTGGCTTTAAATCATTAAACCACTCTGTTGTATTTCACTGTACTACTGATGTGAGGTGAGCGATGCGCTCAGTGTGTGCTGTGTCATTCGCTCAGCGGCCTGCGTTAATAACCAACCAATTAGGGCCTTCGGGGGTCCCTGCCTGACAATTACATCTGTTACATTTAGAAAGCAGTAATGCTTAAAAAATATTAATTAAAGTGATTGATCTGAATGTTAAAATTCGATTGAACATGAGCTGAGTGCTATTAACCAGCTGAGCCTATTAGTAACAGATTACAGGAGTTTGCAGTTCTTAATTTTACTACATTTTTACGCCCAGACAGCAGTAAAGGAACAATTCCTAATATTTCATTTTACCTTAAACTTTCCCTGGTTTGCTCAGTGACCCACGTTTCCGGACATTGCTGGCATTTCGCAGACCGTCTTATTCAGAGTGGCTGACACAGGTTCTGTAACACAGCTGCATATTCTACTGCGTAATTCAGGTTAAGCAATAGCAGTGCCTCACCCAAGAGTCAAACCTGCAACCTCCTTAAACGTCACACTGTGCCGCCACTGACATTATTAATCTTTACTTCTCCAATGTTGCAGTTAACTCAGCAAAAGTAGAGCAGTTCTGAAATAATTAAGTAATTCAGTGAAGAACAATAATTAGGTGAAACTCCTCATTTTGTACTAGTTGTCATAAAACAAGGAACCATTGATCATCTCTGCAGGAATATTCAATAGTGGGGAGGGAAGTATGTTACTCAGGCGCAAAGCGATCTGCCTTCAGGCCGGGAGCAGTGAAATCAGTCCATTAATGATTTTTTTCTGGGTCTCAAAACTACAAACATGAATGCCCATAAAAAGCCATTTAAGCATCGACTGAATTTGTAAAATCAGGGTCAAGCATTTGCCAGGAAGAAAGGAACAGCCTTTTCTCTGTTTTCAGTTTCAAATGTCTATTTTCCAAGAGGTTCTCAGAAAATGTTGGGAGTGCGAGTTAATTCACACACATCTGCTTCATACGTGAAGCAGTGCTCTGATAAAGTTAATTCACACACATCTGCTTCATACGAGAAGCAGTGCTCTGATAGTTAATTCACACACATCTGCTTCATACGAGAAGCAGTGCTCTGATAGTTAATTCACACACATCTGCTTCATACGAGAAGCAGTGCTCTGATAGTTAATTCACACACATCTGCTTCATACGAGAAGCAGTGCTCTGATAAAGTTAATGCACACACACACATCTGCTTCATACGTACAGCACCAGAGCTAATGTTATGTCGTCTCCATACTACACTGCTCTGGTGAAGATCTCCTTCTTCTCAAGGCCACAGTCACTCATCACTTGCACTCGTCTTCATGTTGTGGCCGCTGTTGGGAGCGTTCAGTGCTGAAAAGAGGCTGAAAAAGGCCTGAAATGAAAGAAAGGGCTGAAAAGGGAAGGTGGGCGGGGTCTACAAGGAGCTCCAGCATTTGGCAAAAACTAACTGAGGAGAGAACATAGAAGGAAGATCTTTGTAATTTATAATGGCTTTGAAGAAATAAAATCTATTTTTAATAACAACAGGGCTTCCTTATCACATGCAGATCGTCTGAGGTGACAAAGGCCTTTTTAAGCAGGCTTGTCTTTAATAGGCCGCTGCAATGGGGTCAATTAAAAGCTGAAGTGTAATTTCATGCGAGTGCTCTGGTAGAATGTCCTCTTGGCTTCTCGCAGATCCGGGGCTGAGCACTCCTCAATTTACTCTAAATGGCTTCTTGCCGATCTTTTTTTCATCTCCTTTTTTCTTTCTGGCAGAGGTGCATACTCGTTTCATTTCTCATTTACAGACAGATAATCAGAATGTCATTACTGTGTCCAGGCTGGGCGGGCGGGGGGTAATTGAGGAACAGAAAAGGCATTTTAAGTTGGCTGAATAAGTGGAGGGGGGGGGGTTGTGGGGGTTGGGGGGGACTGTGACTGGCAGGCTGGCAGTGCTCCTCATCTCTCAGGTGTCTGGAGACCAGCAGGCCCCCCAAACCCTGTCAGGACCACTAACTTCTCCTCCAGGCCCCCCAGCCCGGCCAGGATCATTAACCTCTCCTCCAGGACACCATGCCTCTTCAGCTTCCCTGGCACGAGGGTGGGGGGGGTTGGGGGATGTTTAAATTTTGGGTCCTGGACTAACCTCTTATTGTGGACAGTTAAACTGCTGGTTTTATCCGTATGGGCCTGGATCTGAAGCCAACGAGGCTCCACAGGTTCATGCCCAGCTGATTTCTTTTACATAAACAGTTTGGTTTGGGCCGGACCGAGTATTTTCAAATCTGCACATTATATGTCAGTAAACAGAAGAGGCACACAAGCGTAGCCTAGCATCTCCCAAAATTTTTATTTAATGAGTCTATAATGTCATTAGCCAATAAGATTGCTATGCTTGGTTTGATTAGGTAATAATGCAACAAGCCTATTTGGATCTATTTTGCTTGTATAATAAAACAGACCATTCAATTAGTGGCTTTTGAGAACATGGGCCAATGAAGCATGGAGGAGGAGCTGGGCTTGCGATGCGAACACACGCGCTGCCCTCCAGCCGCTGCTCTCCTGCTCAGTTGTGTAATGAATTGTGCATTAGTCTGTTTGCTGGGATTGATTCTGTGGACTCACTTTTGCCAATTAAAAAGCTGATGAGTGATGTAATGTAGCTCAGAACTCAGTGTAATTATGCAGACGGCCCGTCTGAGTCCGTTTCAGTGCGCTCTCAGGATGAGACATCCTGCAGAGCCAGCTCCAGGACTTCAGTGGCCCTAAACAAGAACCAACGTGAAAGCCATCGCAGAAGCAATCGCAGGGGTGGCAGAGCCAATCACAGACCGGGGAAGGGGATGGGGGGGATGGGGGGGGTGAAGGGTGGACACAATCGTGGACCAGGGTGGGGGGTGTCGACAATTAAAATGTCTTTCAAAAAAAAAAGTAAAAGCTGAATTGTGTGGCCCGTAGATGATTGTGGCCATAAATGACCAGAGCGCTCATGTTCACAGCCAGTTGTGATGTCTTTTTTTGTGTTTATTTACGAGAAATCATTTATTTTTGATTACAAAGAAGGGTATCTAATGATGGGGAAATTAAAAATAGTCTGGCAGTTTATTAACTTATTTTCATTAAGTTATGGGGGGGGGGGGTTAGAATACCATCTGACTGATGATCATAATCCTGCGTTATTTTGGTTCAGCGTTAAAATTCTGCACATTCTTGGTTCAGGTAAAGATTCAAAGTTCTTTGGTTGAAATCAGGTTCTGCTTAAATTTCAGACCCAGAAATTCTAATAGACGTGCATACAGCACAAAAATATGTTCCTGTATATGCACAGAAAACATGAAGTTTTTTGACGGTGTGAAATTACAAGCCAAAATGTTTCCAGTGAATGAACGTCTATTTTCATATTTTCACCAGAGTAAGTGACAGCTGTTAACACGCTATCTTCTGATTTCCCAGCATGCATTGGTGGATCACATCTGCTTTAGTAAAGTATACTAATTATGTTATGTTTATAGTATTTCATAAGTAGCAGTTAACAGTTGTTGTGATGTAAAATTAGTTTTTTGAATGACTCATTCACTCACAAGCTTGAGCAGATTGAGGGACTGGCTAATTTCAAAGCTCCAGTACAGCGTGAAGATCATGACTGACGTATTTTTACACACACACACACACACACACACACATACACACACACATACGCTTGCACACACACACACACATACACACACACACGCACACGCACACCCGTACACTTGGACACACACACACAGTCACACACAGGTGGAAGGCCTAACATTGTATTTGTGAAACTGTGTTATATGTTCATATACTGTAGGTATGTCACACACGTAACCTTTATGGGTATATGTCCATAAGCATTGGTATTGATTATTAGGAAACCATGTTACTTGGATAAATGACAGGGTATTTACATTCTAACCAATCAGCAGTGTGTGCATTTAGTGGACTGCCAATCAGAAGTCAGCCTGAAGTGAATATCAATTACAGAATAGGCACGCTGTGCCAGACCTCAAGTTCTCATGTTAAGAAATGATGTCCAAAAAAAAAGTGATCACACAGGGCCTTTAATATTTTTGACATTATACCTTCCTTTCTCCTCCCTGATTGGCCAAAGAGCCCTGCCCACCCGGCAGGCTGCCAGAACCCTGATTGGCCGCAGCAGTACATCTCCATCTCATTCATCACGCAAAGACGGATAATCAGAAAGTCATTACAGTAGCTTGACACGGGCGCTTGCTCGGGGAAGACAGAGTAATTGAGTGCCAGGGAGAGGAGGAGGGTAGCCTGCACGTGGGAATGAGGGAACGAGGGATGATGGATGTCTGGGTCCCACCGGAGGGGGGGGGGGGGGTAGACGAGCTGGCAGAAAGAGACAGACAGATGGACTCTGCTGGACAGAGGGATGGAGATAGCTATCTAGGGACCGTGAAGCCATAAGAACTAGCTGTCACCCCCTCACCCCATCCTTTACCGAGAGGAAAAATAAAAAGAGAGAAAAAAGGAAGGAAAAATGAAAGGATGTCAGCCAGACGGAGGAGCCTCTCCTAAAGAAGGGAGGAAAAAGAAAGGAGATCAGAAAACAAACTGAGCTGAATAAATGGGTAAGAACGATGGATGGGACAGACGAGGTTGTTTTTGTTGCACACACACTCAAACAGTTCAATTTAATCTGTTTTTCTCAATCCCTGCCCTTCACCCGCATGTCAGGCTTTTCTATTTACCGCTGCTATTCTGTCCATTTGCCGCTGAATGCCTCCCTTTGCTACGTGCTCCTGTTCATCAAGTGAAAGTCCCCAAAACCCTCAGCACAGAATGGGGATTAAAAGCAAGGGGAGGACTGGCTGCACTCCTATTGCCACATCATTGCTGCATTTCCTGCTGTACACAACCTCCAAAAATACATTCATAACAACCTAATGGTGCTGTTCAGAAATATCTAATGAAAAAAGCAATCGCTTTATTAAATCATATGCTGGAAACCCTCCAGTCTAAGGCCATGGCATCAGAGCTGGAGACAGCACAGGCCCACTTCCTGTTCCTGTTATGGTAACACAGAGACAGCACAGACCCCCTTCCTGATACAGTAACAGAGAGACAGCACAGACCCCCTTCCTGTTACAGTAACACAGAGACAGCACAGGCCCACTCCTGATGTTCAGCACCTAGAGGAACTCCAACTGTCCTGTTATAGGTGTACCCCAAGGCCCCGTATACGGTCCTCTGCTCTTTTCTCTGTACAGCTGGCCTGTCAGTCATTGGTATTGTACATGTTTTTCCAATGATTGTGTAACCTGAGATATGGTTTCCTGGTTTATGGTAAGTGTGTGTGTGTCCAAGCAAGTGTTTGAGGGGAGATACATCATGTCAACAAAAATAGAAAGCAAGCAAGAGAGATTTTTAAAGTAAAAAAGGAAGATAAAGAAAATAGGATGGAATGAAAAAGGTGGAAAGATAGATAGAGAGAGAGAAGGGGGGGGTAAGCAAGGCCCCCCCCCCGAATGAGCTGGTCATTCTCCTCTGGTACAGCACTAGCGCTCACCTGTGCTGGACCCCTAAGGATGATGGGATAGCAAGAAAGGCACTTTAAGTGAATAAACGGGTTCCTCATTGCAGAATATTAAAGGGCCCCAGCACCCATGTTAGGCTTGCTGCTTCTGTTTCTTATCTGTGAAAACTGCAGTGATGGATTATCGCCCTTCCGCTGCATTCGCTTAATAACAAGGATGGATTAAAGGCTTCCTTTGTATCGCCCAGAAACTCATTGCATCCTTCAATTTCTTTCAACCTTCAAAACCGCATCGTTTGACTGAGCACTTTGAGAGCCCGGTAGGTAAATCAGTTGTGTGTGTCGAACATCTTTTGGAGCAGTGGGATCCAAGGTTCCGCTCTGTGAATATTTTAAAGTTGAAGACGCTGGCATTTCAGAAAATGGCCTCGGCAGCCTTTCCTGAAGGCAGAGGAGAGCGATTTGAAAGACCCCCTTGGCAGATCTGAACGCACCCCCCGCTCAGACCACACTTATCTGTAATTCACAGGGAAATCACAGCCGCCTCTCAGACAGACGCCTGCTTCTGCTCCTTCTCTGAATATGCAGCCAACCCCGCTCAAGAAAACACATTTACCTCAGCCAATGGCCCAGACTCCATTTCCCAGAAAAACTCTCATCTTTCGGGGCATTTTCCTTGTGCTGAAGCACATCGGGAAGTAATGCTCCTTATTACTGTGGCTACCCTGCACTGGGATGGACTGACTGATGGAGGATATGAAGCAGCATCCGGTGCTTCACACCCTCAGGCCTGATGTTTAGATAGAGTGCAGGCGCTATAAGGCCTGTGCTTCTGAGCACATTAGCCACGCGCCGCATGATCCTGCAGGGAGGCTCCTGCTCAGCCCCACTGAGCCTCAGAAACATGCTGCGAATGAGACAGAGACCCCAGAGACTGGTACCCCAGAGACTGAGACCCCAGAGACTGGTACCCCAGAGACAGAGACCCCAGAGACTGGTACCCCAGAGACTGAGACCCCAGAGACTGGTACCCCAGAGACAGAGACCCCAGAGACTGGTATCCCAGAGACAGATACCCCAGAGACTGATACACCAGAGACTGATACCCCTGAGACTGGTACCCCAGAGACTGGTACCCTAGAGACTGGTACCCCAGAGACTGAGACCCCAGAGACTGGTACCCCAGAGACTGATACACCAGAGACTGATACCCCTGAGACGCTTCCAGATGAACCACTAAAGGGACTATGGGACAGTGACAAATAAAAGAAGGGTGGAGGAAAAGGGTGCAGGAGAAGGGTGGAGGAGGTGAGTGGAGATACAGTCCAGCAGACCAGACATCTTATGGCTGGGCACACGGAGGTCATGAATCCAGCTGCAGGGCAAAATGGGGGCATAAGAAGTCAGACGTACAGACTCAGAGTGGGGTTACAGACACAGACAGATGTACAGTCTCAGAGTGGGGTTAGGGTTAGACACACAGACACAAAGATGTACAGACTCAGAGTGGGGTTAGGGTTAGACACACAGACACACAGATGTACAGTCTCAGAGTGGGGTTAGGGTTAGACACACAGACACACAGACGTACAGACTCAGAGTGGGGTTACAGACACAGACAGACGTACAGACTCAGAGTTGGGTTAGGGTTAGACACACAGACACACAGACGTACAGACTCAGAGTGGGGTTACAGACACTGACAGACGTACAGACTCAAAGTGGGGTAAGGGTTAGACACACAGACACACAGACGTACAGACTCAGAGTGGGGTTAGGGTTAGACACACAGACACACAGACTCAGAGTGGGGTTACAGACACAGACAGATGTACAGACTCAGAGTGGGGTTAGGGTTAGACACAGACACACAGACGTACAGACTCAGAGTGGGGTTACAGACACAGACAGACCTACAGACTCAGAGTGGGGTTAGGGTTAGACACACAGACACACAGACGTACAGACTCAGAGTGGGGTTAGGGTTAGACACACAGACACACAGATGTACAGACTCAGAGTGGGGTTACAGACACAGACAGACGTACAGACTCAGAGTGGGGTTAGGGTTAGACACACAGACACACAGATGTACAGACTCAGAGTGGGGTTACAGACACAGACAGATGTACAGACTCAGAGTGGGGTTACAGACACAGACAGACGTACAGACTCAGAGTGGGGTTAGGGTTAGACACACAGACGCACAGATGTACAGACTCAGAGTGGGGTTAGGGTTAGACACACAGACACACAGATGTACAGACTCAGAGTGGGGTTAGGGTTAGACACACAGACACACAGATGTACAGATCAGAGTGGGGTTAGGGTTAGACACCAGACACACAGATGTACAGACTCAGAGTGGGGTTAGGTTAGACACACAGACACACAGATGTACAGACTCAGAGTGGGGTTAGGTTAGACACACAGACACCGACGTACAGACTCAGAGTGGGGTTACAGACACAGACAGATGTACAGACTCGAGTGGGGTAGGGTTAGACACACAGACACACAGATGTACAGACTCAGAGTGGGGTTAGGTTAGACACACAGACACACAGATGTACAGACTCAGAGTGGGGTTAGGGTTAACACACAGAACACAGAGTACAGATCAGTGGGTTACAGACACAGACAGATTACAGACTCAGAGTGGGGTTAGGGTTAGACACACAGACACACAGATGTACAGACTCAGAGTGGGGTTAGGGTTAGACACACAGACACACAGATGTACAGACTCAGAGTGGGGTTAGGTTAGACACACAGACACACAGACGTACAGACTCAGAGTTGGGGTTGACAGACACAGACAGATGTACAGACTCAGAGTGGGGTTAGCGGAGAGCACAGAAGATTACAGACTCAGAGTGGGTTAGGGTTAGACACACAGGACCACAGATGTACAGACTCAGAGTGGGGTTACAGACACAGCGATGTACAGACTCAGGTGGGTTAGTTAGACACACAGACACAGAGTACAGACTCGAGTGGGGTTACAGCACAGACGATGTACAGACTCAGAGTGGGGTTACAGACACAGACAGACGTACAGACTCAGAGTGGGGTTAGGGTTAGACACACAGACCACAGATGTACAGAATCAGAGTGGTGGTTAGGTTGACACACAGACACAAGATGTACAGACTCAGAGTGGGGTTAGGGTTAGACACCGACACAAGATGTACAGACTCGTGGTAGGTGACACAAGAACACACTGATGTACAATCAATGGGGTTAGGATAACAAGACACAGACGTACAGACTCAGGTGGGAGTTAGGGTTAGACACACAGACACAGATGTACAGACTCAGAGTGGGGTTAGGGTTAGACACACAGACACAAGATGTACAGACTCAGAGTGGGGTTAGGGTTAGACACACAGACACAGACACAGATCAGAGTGGTTACGACACAGACGTAAGTCAGAGTGGGGTTAGGGTTAGACACACAGACACACAGACGTACAGACTCAGAGTGGGGTTAGGTTAGACACAGACACACAGATGTACAGACTCAGAGTGGGTAGGGTTAGACACACAGACACACAGACGTACAGACTCAGAGTGGGTTACAGACACAGACAGACGTACAGACTCAAGTGGGGTTAGGGTTAGACACACGACACCAGACGTACAGACTCAGAGTGGGGTTAGGGTTAGACACACAGACACACAGATGTACAGACTCAGAGTGGGGTTACAGACACAGACAGACGTACAGACTCAGAGTGGGGTTAGGGTTAGACACACAGACACACAGATGTACAGACTCAGAGGTGTGGGGTTACAGACACAGACAGACGTACAGGGACTCAGCAGTACCGAGTGGGGTTAGGTTAGACACACAGACACACAGAGTACAGACTCAGAGTGGGGTTAGGGTTAGACACACAGACACACAGATGTACAGACTCAGAGTGGGGTTGTAGACACACAGACAAGATGTACAGACTCAGAGTGGGGTTAGGGTTAGACACACAGACACACAGATGTACAGACTCAGAGTGGGGTTACAGACACAGACAGATGTACAGACTCAGAGTGGGGTTACAGACACAGACAGACGTACAGACTCAGAGTGGGGTTAGGGTTAGACACACAGACGCACAGATGTACAGACTCAGAGTGGGGTTAAGGTTAGACACACAGACACACAGATGTACAGACTCAGAGTGGGGTTAGGGTTAGACACACAGACACACAGATGTACAGACTCAGAGTGGGGTTAGGGTTAGACACACAGACACACAGATGTACAGACTCAGAGTGGGGTTAGGGTTAGACACACAGACACACAGATGTACAGACTCAGAGTGGGGTTAGGGTTAGACACACAGACACACAGACGTACAGACTCAGAGTGGGGTTACAGACACAGACAGATGTACAGACTCAGAGTGGGGTTAGGGTTAGACACACAGACACACAGATGTACAGACTCAGAGTGGGGTTAGGGTTAGACACACAGACACACAGATGTACAGACTCAGAGTGGGGTTAGGGTTAGACACACAGACACACAGATGTACAGACTCAGAGTGGGGTTACAGACACAGACAGATGTACAGACTCAGAGTGGGGTTAGGGTTAGACACACAGACACACAGATGTACAGACTCAGAGTGGGGTTAGGGTTAGACACACAGACACACAGATGTACAGACTCAGAGTGGGGTTAGGGTTAGACACACAGACACACAGCCCCTGGGACGCGCGCGGACCGTTTAGCGGGTGGTGTGACGTACGGCTGGCGGCCGACGCAAAGCGGCCACAGGGGAGCGGTTGAGAGAGAGAGAGATTAACGCTGATGACTTCCTGTACGCCTGCAGCGCCCATACCGCCATCGTAAGGGCGGCGGTTTACACCTCACCGCTCTCCCGCCCATGCATCGCTCCTCTGGACCCCCCCACCCATCCGCCCCTGCCCCCCCCCCCCGTCCATCACCTGGCATCGATTTCCACCCATCCCAGCAGCATACCAAATACACAGAAACACAGGCATCGCTGTGGAATACAGTACAGTGATTACAGATTAATACACCCTCAAAGTTTCATAAAAACACTCTGAGTAATTTTAGTCCAACTTCAATTATTGTAAGGACAGAAAGAGTATTACTGTAAGTATTATAGCTCGTGACAAATGTCATAACAGATCATGATGTATGCAACAAATTTTAACTGCAGTATTCAAAAGTGGTATTGAAATGCATTCATGAATTTAGATAACATATTATGCGCAGTGTCTGCGTAGCTGTTATATTTATAAAGGGCCACATATTAATATAATCCAACAGATAGATATTTACTGAAGGAACAGGGTCAGGGTTGAACACTTCTGCCTGATCTGAGGATGGCAGCAGCCGGTCCAGCATCGTGGCCACAGTCCTGACAGCGTGTGGTCTGGCGGACCAATCCGCTTTCTGCTGACACCTTCCTTTCTTCTCCCCCCTCCCCTCTCCTTCCTTTTCTCCTCCTCCTGCTCTTCCCATCTGATTTAGGGGGGGAGGGGTGTGATGAATGGAAGGATGGAAAGAAGAAAAGTCGATAGAGTGATGTAAGATGGGGTTTAATGGCTCTGTGTGTGCTTGGCATGGGGAAGACTGCACCAATCCCGCCATTTTACACACTTACAGCACCGCTATCAGCCACTGGCCCAACCCGCCAATGACCTGTACACTCTGGCTCTGACTTCAGATTCAGCTCCGGCTCCTGCTCCAGTTCTGACTCCTGCTCCAGCTCTGACTCCTGCTCCAGCTCTGGCTCCTGCTCCAGCTCTGGCTCCTGCTCCAGCTCTGGCTCCTGCTCCAGCTCTGACTCCTGCTCCAGCTCTGACTCCTGCTCCAGCTCTGACTCCTGCTCCAGCTCTGACTCCTGCTCCAGCTCTGACTCCTGCTCCAGCTCTGACTCCTGCTCCAGCTCTGGCTCCTGCTCCAGCTCTGACTCCTGCTCCAGCTCCAGCTCTGACTCCTGCTCCAGCTCCAGCTCTGACTCCTGCTCCAGCTCTGACTCTAGCTTGGACTCTGGGTTCAGTTTCAGATACGGCTCCCTCTCCGGCTCCAGATCCAGATTCAGATCCAAAGCCTAATTTCTTTTTGCTAATGTAGCGCTACAAATAGCAGCAGCACCAACAAAAACACCGCACTTGGGAGCGAGAAGTGTGCCAGTCAAACCCAGTGTTGTTTTTGTCAATCTTATGACAAATCTTTTTTTACCAACGCCCAGTTTTTTGATGATGATGATTAAGACAGCGACATAACAAAAATGCAGATGGAATGATGACAATGACAAATTTGTTTTGCATTTTAAATGAGGAAAATATGACTAAATGAAAACAGATCCAGACCATGACTAACTCAAAAACAACACTGCTGAGAGCACATCGCCCAGGGAAACTCACCTCTCACCTGGCCGCCCATCGCATCAGACCACACACGCGCGTGTGAGGACGTGTGTCACTACGCCTCCCATCGCATCAGACCACACACGCGTGTGTGAGGACGTGTCACTACGACCTCCCATCGAATCAGACTGCACACACGCGTGAGGACGTGTGTCACTACGACCTCCCATCGAATCAGACCGCACACACGCATGTGAGGATGTGTCACTACGCCTCCCATCGCATCAGACCACACACGCGTGTGTGAGGACGTGTGTCACTACGCCTCCCATCGCATCAGACCACACACGCGTGTGTGAGGACGTGTCACTACGACCTCCCATCGAATCAGACCGCACACACGCGTGAGGACGTGTGTCACTACGACCTCCCATCGAATCAGACCGCACACACGCATGTGAGGATGTGTGTCACTACGCCTCCCATCGCATCAGACCTCACACGCGTGTGTGAGGACGTGTGTCACTACGACCTCCCATCGAATCAGACCGCACACACGCATGTGAGGATGTGTGTCACTACGCCTCCCATCGCATCAGACCGCACACACGCGTGTGAGGATGTGTGTCACTACGCCTCCCATCACATCAGACCGCACACGCGTGTGTGAGGACGTGTGTCACTACGCCTCCCATCGCATCAGACCACACACGCGTGTGTGAGGACGTGTCACTACGACCTCCCATCGAATCTGGACCCCTGCCTCACCCAAAACTACAGACCGGTATCCCTTCTTCCATTCCTATCTAAAACTCTCGAACGTGCTGCGTCTAACCAACTTTCCTCTTTTCTTTCTAAACATAACCTCCAAGACCCTCAGCAGTCTGGTTTCAGACCCGGTCACTCGACGGAGACTGCCCTGCTCTCCGTCACTGAGTCTCTCCACGCAGCACACGCAGCATCCCGTTCATCTGTCCTAATTCTTCTTGACCTCTCAGCTGCCTTCGACACCGTTGACCATCCTACACTTCTGTCTTCCCTGACAAAATTGGGAATTTGCGGACCAGCCCTCAACTGGATTGCGTCCTATCTCTCCGGCCGCTCCTTCCAGGTTGCCTGGGCCGGTGCAGTATCAGCTCCTCGTCCCCTCACAACTGGGGTCCCTCAGGGCTCTGTCCTTGGTCCCCTCCTCTTTTCTCTGTATACTAGGTCCCTTGGCCCTGTTATTGCCGCCCATGGCATGTCATATCATCTCTATGCAGATGATATTCAACTTTTCTACTCTTTCTCTCCCACAGACACTCAGGTCTCCGATCGCATATCCGCCTGCCTGAGTGACATCCAGAGCTGGATGACCAAACACCAGCTCAAGCTCAACACAAACAAAACGGAACTTCTCCATATTCCTTCTCTTACCTCTCCCACTTCTCATCTCCCCATTTCTTTAGGAGACACTCCCTACACCCTTCGCAGAGTGCCCGAAATCTTGGAGTTGTGCTCGACAACAGGCTGTCACTCTCTGAGAATATCGCGGCAACCACCCGGTCGTGCAGGTTCATCCTGTACAATATCCGCAGAATAAGACCACTCCTCACCAATTATTCCACACAGCTCCTGGTCCAGGCCATGATACTGTCACGTCTGGACTACTGCAACTCCCTCCTGGCTGGCCTCCCAGCATCAGCCACCAGACCCCTTCAGCTCATCCAGAATGCAGCAGCACGTCTGGTTTACAACCTCCCTCGTGACTCCCACGTCACTCCCTCCTCATCTCCCTCCACTGGCTACCAGTGCAAGCTCGCATCCGGTTTAAGACACTGGTGCTTGCTTTCCAAGCAGTCAAGGGGTCAGCTCCTGGTTATCTGCAGAAGATGATCAGACCCTACAAGCCGGCCAGATCGCTCCGATCGGCTACTACAGGGCGGCTGATTCCTCCCCTACACGAGCAGCAACAAGGTCTCGACTCTTTGCAGTTCTGGCCCCACGATGGTGGAACGATCTTCCAGTGGAGGTCAGAACAGCAGAGTGTCTGAGCACCTTCAAACGGAAACTCAAGACGCACCTCTTCTCTGTGTACCTCTCTCCTCTTCCCTAAACCCCCTCCCATAACTATAAAAAAAAAAAAAAAAAAAAAAAAATTTTGTTCAGACTATCTTGTTTTTCCTTATTGTATGCATCATAGTAAAGGCTTTTTATCTACATGTTGTTCAATGGACTTATGCGGACTTGATCCTGAGTTTGGTTACTCTGTTGTAAGTCGCTCTGGATAAGAGCGTCAGCTAAATACCTATAATGTAATGTAATGTAATGAATCAGACCGCACACACGCGTGAGGACGTGTGTCACTACGACCTCCCATCGAATCAGACCGCACACACGCATGTGAGGATGTGTCACTACGCCTCCCATCGCATCAGACCGCACACGCGTGTGTGAGGACGTGTGTCACTACACCTCCCATCGAATCAGACCGCACACACGCGTGTGAGAATGTGTGTCACTACGACCTCCCATCGAATCAGACCGCACACACGCATGTGAGGATGTGTGTCACTACGCCTCCCATCACATCAGACCGCACACGCGTGTGTGAGGACGTGTGTCACTACGCCTCTCATCGAATCAGACCGCACACACGCGTGTGAGGATGTGTGTCACTACGCCAGCCATCTCATGAGAACACAACACCATTGAAGGGCAAACAGGCTGCTTACAGCAAGCTTACAAGCTTTCTGACCCCCCCCTTAAAGGGGTGAACTAGGATGGGGAGCAATTTCATGGAAAAATTCATCATTCATTATTATTTTTCCTCTTATCCTTTGAAATGTTTACTATTATTATTATTATTGATAGCATTGATAATAAGTCAGTTCTGATGAAAAAGAATAAATATGACGACTGGTTCACATTTTATTTGAGTAAAATAAAGGCAATGTGCACTTTCCAAATCTGAAAGGTGAGCCTGGCTTTTAAAATGTCCGATTGGTGGAGTTCAGTCCAGGCTGTTAGGAGTTTTCACAGAGTTTCCTTCAGTTCAGCGCGGAAAATGTGTTAACAGGAGAGATGGAGGGGTGTCCAGCACAGACCATTACAGCAATATCCTGCACTAATGTGCATTATTAACATTCATTATTTATTGCAGGCGTGCTCCGTCCTCATGTTCATATTCCAAATGCGGTGACTCACACTTTGGCTCAAAAACTTTACTCAAGAAGTTCCTATCACAAAATTTGAAAATTAAAAATTTAACAAACATCAGAGCATCAGAGAGTTGGAGAGTGAGTCAGAGAGTGAATCAGAGAGTTGGAGAGTGAGTCAGAGAGTGAATCAGAGAGTTGGAGAGTGAGTCAGAGTGTGAATCAGAGAGTTGGAGAGTGAGTCAGAGAGTGAATCAGAGGGTCAGACAGTGATTGCGAGACAGAGCTTTTTCTTGGTCTCTTCCTCCTGATGTACACAGAAATAAATGACAGATTACTGAATGGACAACATGCATCAATTAAACTGCATCCTGGACTTTATCTAAATCTGTACAAAACCATATGCCAGCTAAGCCTGGCTGCTGAAATTCTTACTAACCCGGAATAAAAGATCTGAGCTACTTTCCAAACATATGTCTGTTTCTGTCTATTTATTAGTCCACTTTAGCACTTCACAAATTCCTGATTGCCTCTTTTCATGAATATTCGTCTCCTCATTAGCTGAAATGAGCACCTGTGAATCTCCATCTCACTCAGTCAGCGGGAGAGAAGACCCGCCGTGGCTGAGCGGGCCGGAGCCAGAACGCGTGGCCTGAATCAGGTGTGTGTGTTTAGCAGAGCGCTGCGTTCAGGGGAGCCCTGCATTAACAAAGCAATCAAAGCCCTGAAAACAGGCCAAGGCCCTGGGCCCCAGAGGAATGCTCCCGAAAAACACAATCAGACTGACCGCAGGGGTGTCTGGCACCTGGCCCCACCCGGGCCAAACCTCCTGCCTCGGTCACTACCCACAATGCCCTGCAGTCATTCATAATTAAAGAGTAAATGAGGCCACAGGACCGCCGCAGTGCTGCCATGACCTCTCTGGGCACTGCGGTGCATTACAGGGCACCCGACCCTCAGCATCAGCACCTGTCCCTCCATCACACCCCACTCTCCCTAGCAACAGTTGCTAAAGAGACCAGACCTTCCAGACAGTTGGATGCCACCAGAAGGTGACACAAGCGCTGGCTGACCTGAGATGACCTGGATGTGTTAGAATTAAACTGTGAAATCAGCAGATTGCATGAGAGGCCTGCGGGGGGGGGTGTGTGAGGTGGTGCAAAAAAGTCACCCTATCCCCATTCTGGCACTCTTGGGGTCCCCAGCTTTAGCTGTGCTGGGACATCCCCCACAGGCGCGTCCCCCACAACCCCGGGAGCACTGCTGGGGTTGCACCCCCCCTCTCAACTGCCCCTGGACACTGCCCCTTCTCTCAACTGCCCCTGGACACTGCCCCTTCTCTCAACTGCCCCTGGACACTGCACCCTGCCTCTCAACTGCCCCCCAGTGCAGATGCTACTTGGCAGCTGGTATCAGGTGCTTTAAATTGACCATCTGATTGGCTGGTTACTGCATTACAGTTTGACAGTCTATGAAATCACTGAACAGGCTAACAGCATCAGGAAGCCATATGCTGTTTGGGTTTTTGCTGAATGCAGATAAATTAACCTCAGCCTGCAGTCCTCAGGATGTTTCCCCCAGAGGACCGAAGAAATAAAATGGAGAAGCAGCAGCAGTGTCCTAAAAGGGGGGGGGGGGGGGGGGGCTGGGGGGCTGGGGGGGCTGCCCGATCTGAAACAGCCAGCCGATTCATGCGTGTCTTTAAAGAAACATTTTTCATCAAAACATCATAGGACTGTGGTCTCCACGGAAAAGCTATTTGTGAGTCTTTTCTCTGGTCTCCTCTGACACGTGGAATTAAAGTGGGGAAATGGGCCGATCTCAGGAGAGGGGGGAAATGGGCCAATCTTGGGAGAGGGGGGAAGCCCTGTGTTCCGGAAACACCAGAACAATCTTCATTTCCCTGTGGGGATTACACGAGCTGACCCCCACCTGGGAAACAGTGGACTTCAAGCAGAGAAAAACATCCATTCTTCTCAGAGCAATTAGCTAGCATTATTATTGCATTTACAGAAAGACACTGTGGAGAAGCTGTGATTACAGCTGCCTCTCTCGTTCACAGCAGAAAGCTCCGCCTGGAGTAGGGGGGTGGGGGGGGGGGCGACATCATCACAAACACCACTGGCTGGGGGGGGGGGGGCGACATCATCACAAACACCACTGGCTGAGCTGGGATGTTTTTATGAGTTGAATTTCACTTGGAGCATGTCGCACAGTCGCAAATGACAGTTATTGTTCCTCCCCTGAAATCTTAAATTAATATTAAAATATTAATTGCAGTATTTTGTATGTATGTGTGGGCGTGCAGGTGTGTGTGAGAGTGTGTGTGTGTGTGCAGATGTGTGTGTGCAGGTGTGTTTACGTGTGTCTGTGCATATGTTTTTGTATTGTGTGCATGCCGGTGTGTGTGCGTACCATGTGTGCATGTGTGCGTGTGTGTGTGTATGTGTGTGAGTGCGTGTGTGTGTGTGTGTGGACTAGTTCTGGATAAATGAGGCAAATGCCCAAAATGTTCAAAGAGATTTATATTTTAGTTTATTATGTTTTAGAGTTCTGAATTAAAACTTCAAAATGATTGATAATTTAGTCAAATTATAAATAAGATTTTTGATGAATCTGTGCAACTTTAAATGTTGCAAGGCTAGGAACTTCTTAAAAGTTCAACAAAAAGTATTCTCTATGAAATGTCCTCAGCATCCATATATTTCCATTAAAAGCAGCCATAAAGATTCATGGTACACTCCTGAGAGCAATGTCATGTTCACCAAAAAAATCATTTGATACAAACTCATCTTTGATGAAACTGTAAGTCTAAGCAACAGATTTAGGTTGTAATTAAAAGGTTGTTTGTCTTTTAGCCTCACTTACATGTTCATCGGTAAACACTCCTTCAATGCTTCCTTACAATATGAGCATTGAAATGCAAATCATAATCCCAATAATCCCCTTTTCAACTGTCCGTGCTCATTCTCCAATGTGCTTAGTTAACACATCCATTCTCCTATGCGCTTAGTTAACACATCCATCATCCTGTTAGCATTGTTAACACACCCATTCTCCTGTGTGCTTGTTTTCCAGTGTGTGTTACACTGAATTGGCCATCATCATCACGCACACGCATACACACACACACACACACACACACACACTAGCCGACCTCAATAGTATATACTGCAACACTGCATAGAACCCTTTGACAATTTAGAAATCTGGCAAGCCAGGCCTAGTTTTTATTAACACATTTATGACTATGTATTTTTAATGTTGTATAATATAGTATTAATACTTTATAAAGCAATTATAACTCCACTATATAGCCATGTCAGTAGAGAAAGTGTTTTTGCAGCCAAAGCTCCTCCCACCAGAACACCAATCAGGAGAGAACTACAAACTACACTTCCCTCTTAAACCCAAACATCACACACACATGCACACACACACACGCACACACGCACACGCACACGCACACGCGCACAGCACACACAGCACACACACACACACACACACACACACACATACACACGCACGTACACGCACACGCACACACACATGCACACACACACACGCACACACGCACACACGCACACACGCACACGCACACACGCACACGCACACGCGCACACACACACGCACACCACCACAGCAGACATCCCAACACTACGCCACAGCCACTGACACTTACCAACCGCAACACACTGCACCTCGCCTACCTAACCCACGCCACTGCCTCCTTCTAACCCACCTGACAGGGCCACTGACATCTATTACAGAACATCCTCTACCTAAGCCTACACCATGACCTTCCTTTCAGCCTTTCAGTCTGTCATATTCTACAGACACACAGGCAACAGACACAAACAGCCTTTCAGTCTGTCATATTCTACAGACACACAGGCAACAGACACAAACAGCCTTTCAGTCTGTCATATTCTACAGACACACAGGCAACAGACACAAACAGCCTTTCAGTCTGTCATATTCTAACAACCACAGGCAACAGACACAAACAGCCTTTCAGTCTGTCATATTCTACCAGACACACAGGCAACCATGATACAAACAGCCTTTCAGTCTGTCATATTCTACAGACACACAGGCAACAGACACAAACAGCCTTTCAGTCTGTCATATTCTACAGACACACAGGCAACAGACACAAACAGCCTTTCAGTCTGTCATATTCTACAGACACACAGGCAACAGATACAAACAGCCTTTCAGTCTGTCATATTCTACAGACACACAGGTGGACAGACACAAACAGCCAGCGGTCTGTCATTCTACAGACACAAGCGGAAACCACGGCTGCCGTTTTAACTGCACACCACCACTGACACCTCCTCTCTAACCCTAACCCTAACTACCACTGACACCTCCTCTAACCCTAACCCTACAGCCACTGACACCTCCTCTAACCCTAACCCTACAGCCACTGACACCTCCTCTAACCCTAACCCGACAGCCACTCCTCACAGCAATAAACAATAAAGATGCAACACGTCCCAGATCGACAAAAGGCTGGATTTCATTGTTTGTGTGATTAAAAAAAAGAAGCTAAATATAAACCTTTGTGTTTGTGTCTCTGCTCAGGAGAGCTGAATCAAGGGCATGATGGCAGCCTTTCTGTCTCCCTTCTTCCTCTTAATCCTTAATCCTTTAAATCCTTAATGAGAAAATTGACAACTATTATGAAGAAAATCAAAGTGGTTTATCCAGGGTTTCCAGGGACAGTTTACTATCATTGTCGGGCTAAAAAATAATTAGACACACAATTAGTTTAACAGCAAAGTGGACGAAAGAAAATATATTCTAATACCTTGATGAATTTCAAAACAGCGTCAAATTAAACAGGGATGCAGTTGTGCTTTTAATCGTCTGCTTCTTCCCCTTATACCAGCGTCCCGCCTCTCAGCAGGCTGGGGCTGTTCTGCGCTGCATGCTGGTTGGGGGGGGGGGGGGGGGGGGAGTATGCCGCAGTGTTTGCATGGAGAGTTATGCTGACCGATTAAACAGTAGATCCCATTACAGGCTGTGTCGGGGGGTGGGCGGGGGGCGGGGCTCTGCTCTGCTCTGCTCATTAACAGCCCATTGGTGCGATCCTCACCTGGGGGAGGGGGGGGGCAGCAGGAGAGCAAGTCCCAACACAGACACCTCTGTGGAAAAGCATAAGAAGCTGCATCTGCAGTGCTGTTCACCCTGGGGGGGGGGGGTACCACAGTCTAACGGTGGAGGTGCACAAGGGACTGTTTTTATCGTGAGAGGGCCCAGAGGGGAGGAGGTAAATATAGACCCAGCCTTGAGGAACCCACAGAGGGACCCCCAAATATCAGACACCAGGCTCTGCAAGGCCTACCCAAGCTTCCACGAGATGATCTTTAGAGAGACCCACGTTCACACACCTCCTGGGCTCCAGCCCCACATTCACACACCTCCTGGGCTCCAGCCCCACGTTCACACACCTCCTGGGCTCCAGCCCCACGTTCACACACCTCCTGGGCTCCAGCCCCACGTTCACACACCTCCTGGGCTCCAGCCCCACGTTCACACACCTCCTGGGCTCCAGCCCCACGTTCACACACCTCCTGGGCTCCAGCCCCACGGCACACACACCTCCTGGGCTCCAGCCCCACGTTCACACACCTCCTGGGCTCCAGCCCCACGTTCACACACCTCCTGGGCTCCAGCCCCACGTTCACACACCTCCTGGGCTCCAGCCCCACGTTCACACACCTCCTGGGCTCCAGCAGTGAGGATGAATTCTGTCTGGCTGCAGTCTGCTCAGTGTGCTGTACAGAGGGATTCTGTGCCATCGTGGAGTTTCAGAAAATCTGGTTTCGCGATTTTGAGTTTAATGACCAGCCAGAGCACATGAGGGAGCAACACTGATTGGTCGGTTTGGTTCCATGTTTCCTCAGCCATCCAGGTAAGGTCTTAAAGTACTGAGGTACTGAGGCTGTGAGCCATTGAGGTACTAAAGCACAAGGGGCAATAAGGATCAAACGAAAACCACCACAATTCAGCGAGTTTCACTGGTATCACTGTCCCTGGGGTTCATTAGAGGAAGTCTCTGGGGTTCATTAGAGGAAGTCTCTGGGGTTCATTAAAGGAAGTCTCTGGGGTTCATTAGAGGAAGTCCCTGGGGATCATTAAAGGAAGTCCCTGGGGTTCATTAAAGGAAGTCTCTGGGGTTCATTATAGGAAGTCCCTGGGGTTCATTAGAGGAAGTCCCTGGGGTTCATTAAAGGAAGTCCCTGGGGTTCATTAGAGGCAGTCCCTGGGGTTCATTGGAGGAAGTCCCCTGAAACGTGGCACAGTGACTGGTCTCCCTGCTCAGACCTGCTCATTTCATATCTATATAAATATTAATAAAAGCCTCTCCAGCAGAGTAAGCCCTGCTGCGTGTCCTAATCTCCCTTCGCTCTCTCCGGGCACAGAGACAAGGCCTCCCTCGTGATCCATCATTCTGAAAATGTCTGGGATGTGGATAAGGCCTGTAATCCATCAAGATCTCTTTTCTTATTAAATTTTCGAGGATACACTTTCCACTCCCTGAATGTGGTCTGCTGTCCTTCTCCACTGGAAAAGCAAATAGATAAATGGGAAGTGAACGTAATCTGTGCACTGCGATGGAGTTCCTCTTTACATACAGTACAGTGTACCCTAACCCTAACTCCACACCGCAAGGTGTTGTGCTTCAATCCCAGGACTCTGAGGGTTGGGCGGGGCAAGACCCAGGTTGGCTCTGGCACTGGTCATGTGTCCAGGTGAGAGCTCACCTGGGGAATGGTATCAGAGTGAAAAGGAGAATGAGCCCCTCCCAACCCTGACACCTGCTGAGAAACCAATCACTTTAAAGGGTGTGCTTATGAAAGACAGGGAACCTGCAGGAGGGGAAATAACAGGGAGGGGGGGGAGAGAGAGAGAGAGAGAGGAAGAGAGGGAGAGAGAGAGAAGCCAAGAAAGGCAGAGGAAGACGTGCTCAGCAAACTCCTGTCTGCAGTAATTATTGGGAAAACATCAGCTGGAGGGATTTTGTCCCATCAGTAGAGAGTGAGTGAGATGGAGACCCCGCCTGGAGAGGACAGGTCCAAACTCAGAGGGTCCCGTCATCATTAGGGGGGCATTGCCATGACGACACCCCCCTGCAGGAGGCCAGTCGTGTGAAACCAGGGATTTAGAGGAGTAAAGCGATGCAAACAGTCATCCCTATCATCCACCCATCCTCTCCTCCCTCATCATCCTCTTCCTCCCTCCCTCTCATCCACCCAGAATCTCCTCACTCCCTCTCATCCACCCACCCTCTCCTCCCTCCCTCTCATCCACTCATCCTCTTCATCCCTGCATGTGAAACCCAGAGCTCCTCCCTTCACTGCCTCCAGTACCTCAGCCCCCACCTCCCTGAGAGCATCTTTACTCCAACATAAGCTCTTTACATTAGGAAGGCAAACAGCACTGCATCTCACCCCCCACTGCCCCCCATTTTCCTCATATGACTCTACCCCCACCCCTCCCAACAATATCGCAGGGATCTCAATAACCCTGCGGAGCTGGGGGGAGGGGGGGGGGGCAGGGGGGTCACTCGCTGTCCTCCTTAATGCAGTCGGATCGAGCGGGAAATCGACCGGGCACTCCGTTAATGTTTAGAGATCGCCGTTAATTCAATAAGCGCGCGGTGTGCTCTTGTTCTGCCCTTGTGGGTGAAGTCGGTAAGTAAATAAATAAGTAAGTAAATAAATAAATAGAAACATGGATGGAAAGTCAGAAAGCTTGCGGTATAAACAGAGATTTGGGGCAGGGGTGGCCAGTGACTGTCGCCCGGTCTTCAGGAGCGGGACGGCGATGTTCATCACTGACTCACGAACCGCGTCTGTCCACAGACTGGACCGCCATATCCATGACAACCAGAGTGACTCCTCTGGTGGGCGATAAACGCACACTCAGCAGTGCGCACTGTACACAGCGTATACAGGCACAGCCTAACAACCCCAAGCAAAATGAAACCACAGCAAGAGAGAGACAAAGGTGCGTTTATTTACACGCGAATGAATGTCTGAATATTTAGTTTCCACTCATCTAGCACCACTGGGTGAAAACACACGTGAATGCCCTGGGTTCACAAGCGAGTGATCAGTATCAGAAGGGAACCTCGTGGTTACAGTATGTCTACTGCACATAACGGGACAGGCTGCAGCAGCACAGCGCTAATGGATGACTGCATGGCAGAAGTCCACTGAAACAAAAACTTCTGAGATTATTCTTTACGTGGGGTGGGGGGGAGGGAGGGGGTGATCTTGGCCTTTCTAAGACGCAGCTTCGACTGTATTGATCCAGCGTCTTCTGTTTGGCCGTCTGTAGATTTAAGGAAGGGATTCTTTTCTTTTCTCACAGTTTTTTGTGAATGTTGGTCCCAGTGGCAGCATACACTCTAAGGCACAAAAGCAGCATTCTTAAAATAACCAAATGGACAGCTGTTCCCTAACTAATAGGAACAAGCACAGCCTCCAAATAACAAACCGCACAGCTCTCTAAATACCAAGAAACTATTTTTCTATGCAATAATTTGTTCCCTATATAAGTGAAGCACCGTTTGCTGAGAACTCAGATTAATCTGGCGTGACAAGCCTTAACCTCACTGGGCCCATTTTCCACAATCTGATAAATTCATTTAATTCTGTCTCGTTGAAAAGCCAAAGGGCATGGTACTACACAGTCCAGAAAATGATGTTTCAGAACAAAAAAAAGTTTCAGGGCAAAAGTGAATTTAAAATGGTCAGATAATGCAGAGATCAGAGTGATATGGATGTGATTTATGTAATATGTAATATTACATAACTGTAATATGGACCAATGCGACCTGTGTATTCTGCTAAATCAGCCTGGTGACTGTAAGGAACGATTTACAAAACCAACGGCCGGTCCTCACATTCCTGAGCACAGAATACCGCTGCCTGTCTCAAGGCCAGCGTTTGCTCTCCTGCACTGGTCTGGGGGGGGGGGGGGGGTTATCTCCAGACCTGTGGGTGGGGGGGGAGGGAGGGCAGGGATCCTGGGAGAACATAGCCCCACACGCTCCCATTCACACGGATTAGCTGCTCTGTTTTCTCCGGACCACCGCCCTCCCTCCACACACCGGGATTAATGCCGGAGAGAGGCTGTCCGGACTCCGATAATACAGACACTAAAAACCGTTATCAGCGCTTCTTTATAAATGTCAGATAATGTCATCATCACCACTTTATTACACAAAGCGGATTAATCTATCAGCCTGGCAGGGGGGAATAAATCTGCAGGACCGTGTGGAGGGCACAGAGACGCTGGGCTTCCTCTGTATGATATTCCTAAATATATATTCTTTATTAAGTGGTTTAAGTTCTGCTATTGGCAGCGGCAGAGAAAAAATTTATGTACAAGAATTCTGCAATATTTATGTTTTTCATTATCCTCTTATTCTGAGGTTTCAAAGGTTTGCCAACTCAAACTTATTTTTCTAGAATATATTTTATATATATTACGATGCATTCTGTTATCAGCTTATCGTATACTAATCTCCTCGTTCAGGTGGCTCCACCTGTATGTGCTCCACCCGTATACGTGCTCCACCTGTATAAGAGCTCCACCCGTATAAGAGCTCCACCCGTATAAGAGCTCCACCCGTATAAGAGCTCCACCCGTATAAGAGCTCCACCCGTATAAGAGCTCCACCCGTATAAGAGCTCCACCCGTATAAGAGCTCCACCTGTATAAGTGCTCCACCCGTATAAGAACTCCACCTGTATAAGAGCTCCACCCGTATAAGAACTCCACCTCTATAAGAGCTCCACCCGTATAAGAGCTCCACCCGTATAAGAGCTCCACCCGTATAAGAGCTCCACCTGTATATCTCCTTAATGAAACATTCACAGGAGGAAAATCTTGTCAAATTATCTGGCATAAATACTAAATCTATGACCAAAGGACACTAAAGAGTTAGGATGTACTCACATAAACCTTCACAGTAAGGAACGTTTAGAGCTCAGTTAAAACAGACAGACCTTCCGCTCCTGCACACTGGTGAACTTCTGCGTCTCGTGTACAGTGTGTGTTTTAGACTCTTCTGAGTCGATGCTTAAAGAACACCTCTGTGTGTAATTAATGAAGTTCTCCGGCCTGTGTTTGTGTTCTCTGTATATCCGTCAGAAGAGCGACGCATCAACGCCGGGCGCAGAAAAGCACGTTAGCGCAGAGAGCCACGTTAGCGCAGAGAGCCACGTTAGCACAGAAAGCTACGTTAGCGCAGAAAGCTACATTAGCGCAGAAAGCCACGTTAGCGCAGAAAAGCACGTTAGCGCAGAAAACCACATTAGCGCAGAGAGCCACATTAGCGCAGAGAGCCACATTAGCGCAGAAAGCCACGTTAGCGCAGAGAGACACATTAGCGCAGAAAGCCACATTAGCGCAGAAAAGCACGTTAGCGCAGAAAACCACATTAGTGCAGAAAAGCACGTTAGCGCAGAAAACCACATTAGTGCAGAAAAGCATGTTAGCGCAGAAAACCACATTAGCGCAGAAAAGCACTTTAGCGCAGAAAAGCCACATTAGCGCATAAAATCATGTTAGCGCAGAAAGCCACGTTAGCGCAGAAAAGCACGTTAGCGCAGAAAGCCACGTTAGCGCAGAAAGGCACGTTATCGCAGAAAGCCACGTTAGCGCATCGATCGGCGGCACGTGCTCAGAGATTCCTCCGCGCGCTTCCCTTCTGCGTGCAGCCAGTCATAAAATCCATTACAGCAGTGTGATACAGGAGTGCAAAGGGTCTCTTCTTCTGTCTGATTGTTAGCGAGTGACAGAACAAGCTGTTTGAAAGGAACTTTACTCAGCTGCCGTAAACACTGATATACACTGAGGAAAACAAGAGACCGGTGCCTACACACAACAACCTGCGAATTATGCATGCATATCATATGAACGCAGATAATGAAAATCAATTAGCCATTCTCTGCATTTCAGAGCACATTACTGTAGCTTAGCGTAGCGGGAGGAAGTGCTGGTACAGAGAGAGGCTCAGTGCTGCAGTCAGACTGCAGTCAAAGCTGTTTTTCCAGCATGCATGTCCTCACAGCACAGGAATCATCAGCATGTTTGGCCTGATCTAAGCAGGTAGATCAGTCGAGAGCTCTGTTCCCATTTGCACTGAGGACCCCAGAATATTCCCAAAACCGCTGCAGGGGAGCAGGATGTCAGCCTGGGCAAGGTCGCCTAAAGTCAGCCCCCCCCCCATGCCTGTACAGGCCACCTGGCTCTAGAACCAGCACCCCAGCTAGTCAGAACAACAGAATCACCTGATCTGCCAGCACACATGGATCACCTGATCTGCCGGCACACATGGATCATCTGATCTGCTGGCACACATGGATCACCTGATCTGCCGGCACACATGGATCATGTGATCTGCTGGCACACATGGATCATGTGATCTACCGGCACACATGGATCATGTGATCTACCGGCACACATGGATCATGCAAATATAACACAGGCTGTGAAAATCACCATGGAGACTGCTAGCAAAAAAACCAAACAAAAAAATATTTGTCAGGTGTCTATTAAGTTTCTCTTTTTCGTATACAGACAATAAAAAAAATGTGATAGTTTATAAATAGGCGTTCAAGATTCCAACATCTGTCACTACCTCTGGTTGGACAAAAAGTGCAGGAAAACTTCTCTTTTCTTTTCTTGTGTTCTTCAGTCTGTCTGTTCGTCCGTGTATCTGTCTGTTTCCTCTCCACTGCACCATCTGTGAAAGCATTCCTAATGATTCGTCGAGATGTGATTAAGGTTCAATTAACCTCCCAGCAGGAGTTGTGAACTAATTGTTGCCGTGGTTAATCATTTTCTCCTTGCTGATGGTAGTTAATATTCTCCCCAGGACCACTCAGATGCTTCCCCTCAGGGTGGCAGTGGGGGGGGAGGGGAAGCCACAGCCACCCCCCCTACCCCTACCACAAAAACAATTCCACAGAGAAATAATAATACATAAAGAGTGCTTTTATTAGTGTGTGTATTTGTAATATGGACGATTGTAACTTGTGTGCGTTGTATGCAGGGGCGTGAAAAGCCTGGAATGATGCGTGAGAGACATGGATCAAGAGAGAAAGGGGGCCCACAGAGACTGCTTATGTATAGGGCCCAGAATGTTGTGCTACACCCCTGATTGTATGTATTGTGTGTTTGTATGTGTGTGTTTGCATGTTTGTGGATTTGTTTTATGCATATTTACATGCGCCTATGTGTATATTGTGTGTTCATGTGTGTGTATGTGTATGTTTGTGCTTTTGTGCATGTGTGTATGCATGTGTGTATGTGTGTGTGTGTGTGTGTATGCGGGTGTGTGTGTGTGTGTGTGTGTGTATGTGTGTGCGTACATGGTTGTGTATTTACTGTGTAATCTTGTCAGAGGTTTGTGGTCCTAGTCTGGTTGGTTTTGGCAGGATCACAGACAGGACAAACTGCATTTGCAGGCCAGACATTGTGTAGCAGCCCACTCAGTGGAGCACAGATGCAGGGATTCACATTTAAAAGCGCTGACCTTGCTGTGGCTCTGGAACTGTACAGCCATGGTTTTGCATATTTATTTATTTTATTTTTTTGTTCAGCCTAAGAGCTCTTTTGGTTCTAAAGATGCTGTGACAGCACTGTTCAGATTTTAGTTCTGGTTTATGTTCTGTTTCTGTCCCGGTTTATGTTCAGAATTCAGGTTCAGGTTCAGGTTCCGGTTTCAATTTATTCTGCTCAGAGCAAATTTATTTGTTATAATTTTTAAAGTTTGAAACCTACATTGAATCCTGTTCCGCTGATTTGACATGGCCACAAATTATTAATCATGTATCTGTTTTTATTTTTTTTTAAATTACAAAACAGTCCCAGCCTGCATTTGTGATAATGGAGTTTAAATCTAAAATATGTCATTTAAGGGCCAGATCTGGGATTCAGGTTCCTGTGATTCAGGTTCCTGGGATTCAGATTTCAGGGATTCAGGTTCCTGGGATTCAGGTTCCTCTGATTCAGGTTCCAGGGATTCAGGTTCCTGGGATTCAGGTTTCTCTGATTCAGGTTTCTCTGATTCAGGTTTCAGGGATTCAGGTTCCTCTGATTCAGGTTCCTGGGATTCAGGTTCCTGACACACTGTGCTCAGGCTACACAGGGCTGAACACACGGCACCATTTACTCTCCCATAACCACCTGCACTGTCAAAACCAAAGCTTTTATTGTTTATCCGATTTACATTTTTGCATAATGAAATCAAATCTATGGTAATTGAAAGCACGTAAACAATCTAATCTTTCACTGGAGCAGGGTGATGGCATAACTGCTGCATGTCTGTGCTGATACAGAGCCCACATCCTGGGTATGATACATATTCAGCAGATCCTGAATCAGATCACACTCCACTGCTCTGAGTCCAACATGGATTAAACACCACAACAGTGGCTTCGCACAAACAAGTGTAAATACCTGGAGAGGACCATCTGAATGAGCTCTAACAACAACTGCCAAAAATGAAAAATGTTCTTTTCACCTCTGCGACTGTAAATAAAATGTGATTCAAGACAGGGAGAGCGAGAGAGAGAGCAAGAGAGAGGACCATGGCACTGTGATCATATAATTAATATGAGTCAGAGGAAGATGAGAAGAAGAGGAATAACAGAGCGGAGGAGTGGGGACCTGAGACTGAGCACAGGTACAGGTAAGGCAGAGATGATTTATACACTGACTGACTGCGGCCAGGAATTTCATGTCCTCATAAATAGAGGGCTATTAAACGAGCAGCAGGGTCTGCAGAGGGACAGGGCCATTAATCACCAGCCTGGACGTGTGGGCAGAGCGGGGGGTGGGGGAAGGGGGGGAGCGGCTGGAGTGTGGGCAGAGCGGTGGGGTGGGGGGTAGGGGGAGCGGGCCTGGACGTGTGGGCAGAGCGGGTGGGGGGGGTGGGGGGTAAGGGGGGGGGGGAGCGGGCCTGGACGTGTGGGCAGAGCGGTGGGGGTGGGGGTAAGGGGGTGGGGGGAGCGGGCCTGGACGTGTGGGCAGAGTCGGGGGGGTGGGGGTGGGGTGGTGGGGGGGAGCGGGCCTGGACGTGTGGGCAGTGTTGGGCGGGGACTGTGGCAGAAGGGGGGGTGGGGTAGGGGGGGAGCGGGCCTGGACGTGTGGGCAGAGTGTTTGGGGGGGGGGGGGTCTGGACATGTGGGCAGAACGGGCAGGGGGGGAGGTGGGGTGGTGGGTGGTGGTGGGGGGGAGCGGGGGATTTGGGAGGCCCCGCCCTCGCTCGCTGGTCTCCAGCCCCTCCTCGCGCACAGGGACCTGTTCTCATCCCTCCGCCATTTATGATGAAACTATCGCCAGGCGCTCGCCTTCAGCTTTAAAAGGAATTACTGGACTCTCTCTCTTTTCACTGCATCCCTCGCTCTTTCCCTTCCCTCCTCCCTCTGTTTCTCTCTCCCAGGGGAAGTCTTCCCGCTGTAATTGATACGAGCCGCTAGCATCATTAGGGGAGCGCAGTACTGAGATTCATAAGGTCACACAGCCATACTACTTCCTGCAAACACTGCTCCTTCCACACGCCCACTAATATGCACACACACACGCACACACAGACACGCACGCACGCACGCACACAGACACACACACACGCACACACACACACGCACACACAACACACACACACACCACCACACACACACCACAGCACACAGACACACGCACACGCACGCACACACACACACAGATACATAATGAGTATTGTACCTTATCAGTGTTTTGTACTCGTTCCAATGACCTCCGGTATGCACTTATTGTACGTCGCTTTGGATAAAAGTGTCTGCCAAATAAACGCAATGTAAAAAGAGAGAGAGGGTCAGTGAGAGAGAGAAAGAGAGAGGAAGAGGGTCAGTGAGAGTGAGTGAGAGAGAGAGAGCAGCGGACAGGAGCTCTGGTCTGATATGAAATGGCTGTGCTCATAAAGGTTGGTGTGATGTGCAGACTTCAGCAGAGTGCAGAGCTGCTTTATGATCCCCCTCCCCCCCCCCCCTTTTACGTCTGACTGTAAACACCGCAGGAGCCCAAACCAGAACGTCTGCCCACAAATCTGCCCCCAAACCTGCCCCATTACGACCCACCGCTCCGCGTTTACACAGCAGGGGGGAGGCATGGGGAACACGGGCCCCCTAAAAAGATGCTTTCTTAAATATGTCTTCATAAACCCGTGCGGTTAAAATGGCGTAAAGGTGTAAATCTGCCTGTGCTTCATGCAGACCGAGCTTCTGCCAGCATTTCCGCCATTAGTGTTTCTGCTGTTAGCGTTTCTGCCGTTAGCATTACCGTCGTTAGCATTTCTGCCGTTAGCGTTACCGCCGTTAGCATTACCGCCGTTAGCGTTTCTGCCGTTAGCGTTTCTGCTGTTAGCGTTTCTGCTGTTAGCGTTACCGCCGTTAGCGTTTCTGCCGTTAGCATGTCCGCTGTTAGCATTTCTGCTGTAAACGTTCCTGCAGAGGAGAACTCGGCTGAAACTCAGAGCCGGCCGTTTATCCTTTCATTTCTGTAAAAATTCAATTAAGGCAGAGATCAAATCAATCTCAGCTTTCACCTGCGTGCTAATCACAAACTTCAGACCTTTTCCAGAGGGCAGCCTCTGTTCTCTCTCCGTCCCCCAGGCCCTGGGGTGGCAGCTGTTTAATTTGTGATTAGTGGGCGGGTCAAAGTTTCCATTTAACCCCGGCCCCCAGACTTTGATACATCCAATGAGATGCATCTCCATGGAAACCATCTGAAACAATATTAGTGTAATGGGCATTGTGGGCATTGTGGTGTGAAGCGTAGGATATGAGCATTACAGCCAGCGATGCCTGTTTTTCTATTTTAAGAAGGAAAACAGAATGGAGTAATTGAAGCACATACACACACATCCGCACACACACACACACACACACTCACATACATAAGCACAGACACACACTCACATACATACGCACACACACACACACACACACACACACAAGCATATACACATACACATACATACGCACACACACATACACACACACACACACACACGCACACACACGCACTCACTCACACATACATAGGCACACACACACACATACATATGCACACATGCACACACACGCACATACACATATACACATACATGCACACACACACACACACACACACACACACACAAGCATATACACATACACACACACATACTTACGCACACAAACACACACAAACACACACACGCAGACACATATACACATACATGCACACACACACACACATACACACACACACATGCACACACACACACAAGCATACACACACACACACATACACACGCACGCACACAAACACACACACGCAGACACATACATACGCACGCAAACACACACACAGACACACACGCACACATGCACACACACACAGCCAGTGATAAATGTTGGCTGAATGCAGGCCCATATAATGTGATGATGAAACTGCAGCACTGATGTGTGTGACTGTGTGTGCAAACCCCAACGCCTCACCCTTCTCATAACCTTAACCGTCAGCAGACAGGACAGAATGAGCTATGAGGCACGCTATCCCAGAATCCCCTGCTCCCTCAGTGCAGAGTGTTAGTCCTCAGACAGAATATCTGTTGACTTACTGCACAATGGGGACCAGTGCAGAGCAGTCCGCTGTACATCAGGACCGTGAGCGTCTGGGAGCTGTCCCTGTGACGCTTCTGCGAGGGATAAACCTTCCCCCAGAAAGCCATTCATTCCAGGCACCCACACCACGCCATTTACAGCAGGAGAAGACGCTGCGCTTAGGGTCGCACAAAATCAAACAACAATGGAAAGAAAATATTGTTCTTGTCCATTCCTACATTCCTACATGTTTAGCATATCCCCACACTTATAGTGTGTTTCTGGAATAAAATAATTTCTCTAGGATGTGCAAAAGCACATCTGTGTACAGTATATTCATATCAATGATGGCTACAGCACAGTAGTGGATTTTAAATACTGGCATATCTCACATTATTACAATCACTTAGCTAACTGCTCTCCAAGCTATGAAGGATATTTTCACTTAAACATCTGGGTATCTAATATTAAATAACACCATAGCCAACAACACATGCATCACAAACCATATAACTTCAGACGATTATGTTAATTTAAGAGCTAGCGGCTACTATTTCAGCTTATTAGCATCAATGTGCACAGATTTAAAGGAAAATCTGTATGAAGACGCAAAGAAAAACATTTACAAGCTTGTCACTTCTCAGACTTTTCAAGTCTTGGAAAAGCCGTCCCCTGCGTGTTGCCAGGCAGTCATTTCCCCCCCCCTGCTGCTGTCTGCCATGTTTGTGGCAGGGTGTCAGAGAATCAAAAGCACCTTGGGCATTAAATGCTGTCACCAGCGCCATAATGTCACAACAGCCTCTACAGAACATTCTGGATCATCTGCGATATCAAAACAGCTCCCTTTTGTAGGCAGTTCCCAGCCAATTTCTTTCTTTATTTTCTTGTTTGGATGCCTTTTTCCTCTTAAAATCTCAAAACAGTGTTACTGTTCCACATCCATCACATAAACCATATTCATATTTAAACCTTTCCAGGAGGGAAAAAATATCCAAAATACTTTCTCATTGATTATTTACTTTTTTAAACAGAAGATTCTGCTGTTAATTTTTCATTTCAAAGCTGCTTAAATTCCGAATTTCCTCTTCTGTCTGCAGCCTGGGGGAGGCCTCCAGAGCCACAATGCTCCAGTAAATCTTGTCCAGAGTTTACACTGCCTGTGTTTTTGCTCAGCAGATTGGTTTGGGGGGAATTATTAGATCTATGATGTATGTATCCAATCTCAGGCACATTAAAGTGGGGAGCAGATTTGGGTAATTTATGCTCCTGTCGGCAGAGCTGTGTCCTAGCTCCGCGTTCCCCGAGCGCGCGGCAGCACTGGCACCGAGACGCCAGCTCTGTTTAGCCGAGCTTTCTGTCTGTTGCTTCCATCACGGGATGGGGGGGGGGGGTCGGGCGGGGCAGAGCCTGCTCTAAACATCAGAGATGAGAGGATAAGATAACTCATCAACACAAACATGCAAACACTGACCGCTCTGCCCAAACACTGACCGCTCTGCTCAAACACTGACCGCTCTGTGCAGACACTGACCACTCTGTGCAGACACTGACCGCTCTGCTCAAACACTGACCGCTCTGCTCAAACACTGACCGCTCTGCCAAACACTGACCGCTCTGTGCAAACATTGACCGCTCTGTGCAGACACTGACCGCTCTGCTCAAACAGACCTCTACTTCCTTGCACCTGAAGACGGAGCTGGGGTGGGGGGGAGGTGGCTGCTCCTGCCCATTTTAAGGATAAGTCACTCTGGATAAGAGCGTCTGCTCAGTGAGAACAGCATAGCTGGGTGGATCAGAGCACTGCTCCATACCGTCATACTGAGGGCTCACTGTCTTCGTTTAGCACCCAAACCTCTGTGTGTTAATAAAGCTTTTCAACATCGCTCTGATATGAGAATCTGCTCCAGTCAAGAGCTGCTGAATTATTCCATTTTAGGGAAATTCAGTTGGTGGCCACTTCCATTCCAAACAATCACAATACGCAAAACAAAACACAAATATATGACATGTCACATCAATACAGCAGCTCTCATTTACGCTCAATGCCTGAATGTAAACGCAGGTAAGAGATTTTTTTGGTCAGGGTTCAACCTGAGCATTTTGCAGGGGTCACCAGTGCTCATCTGTCCCAGATTTATCTGTGTGCCCTTCAGAGCCCGTCCCAGACAGACAGACAGAGAGACAGGCGCAGCCAGACAGACGGATTTCGAGGTGTGAAAGGCACAGACAGGATTAGCCTCTGGATCAGATGCGTCCCTCTGAAGTGACAAATTGAATCTTCACCTTGTGGGCACCCCGCCCACCCCCCCCTCCCCCGTCTGTCCTCCCGGCCTGAGTGGGCTCAGACCGGCGCTGGCCCCCAGCGGGAGGGGGGGGGCGAGTCGAAGCCTGGGCCTAGGGGGGGATTGTGTGGAGGAGAAATTATGATCTCTGGATGAATGGAGGTGAAACAATGGGGCGGAATTCTCCCTGACCACCCGGCCATCAGCACTCAATCTCTGATCACATGACCGATCCGACCCTCCCACTGCTGTCCTGCTAACTGATTCTGACCTATAATCAGGCAGAACAATGATAAATAAAAAATGGTTCCAAAATCCCTAATCACATTCTGTTTGTCTCTTAAGTTATGAGTTATCTTCTCTAATGCTCATACATGATGCCATTTCTTTCGTTCACCTGCCTGTATAGTTGTGAAATTTAGGCATTTCCATTTAAGAGCAATAGCTTTTAGCTTGCAGAATACTCATGTCAATGAATGCATATTCCTCCCTCCTAATTCATAAACTGGTAGTGTACAGGTTTAGGATAAATGGCCTGGATTCTAAAGGAAGAGCATCCATTATTCTTACTGAAAATAAAGCATGTTTCGAGTCTGTATGAAAAGGTGTAAATCATATTGAATGGCTTTTACCCCCCAGCCAGGTGTTGCCCTGTCACAGGGATCTCACAGACGCTGCGGTATGAGTCCTCTCCTTCTGAGAAATACAAAAACATCACTCCAATACAGAGCATATCGCCCTCCTCCAGTTACTCCTAACTCTGAATACTGAGATGCAGAAACACATGTGGGCAGCCATCCATTTTCTAAACCATGTATTCCTGCCCGGGGGGGTAGTTGGGGGGGCTGGAGCATATCCCAGCATGCATTGGGTGGAGGCAGGAACACACGCAGGACAGATGACCAATCACAGGGCTGCCATTCAGTCTCACATTCAGACCTCAGTCCTGCAGACAGTGTGCTGCTTCCTGCTCCAGCCACAGCTGCAATCCCAGAAATTTAACAAGCTCTTCATTTTTTTTTAATTAGGTGCTTTTCATGTTTAGAGGGATTATTTAGCCTCTTAAGCCACATTATGTCATAAATAGCAAGGGCTTACCATTAAGAATAAAAACCCCATGTTCACAGTGTGCTTATTGTGCTATTATGCAATAACAATTACATAAAAAGAGGCACACTATTTTTTAACTGACCTAATTAAACACTGAGATGAATCAATGGGATCTTAAGGTTGTTGAACACAATAATTTTTTCATTAAACCTATTAACATAATCCAGGTTTAGCTCATTATCATTTGCTTTGTCTTTGAATGCATCATTATCTTACAAATGGTTAGTTTAAGTGGCCATGTGTCCACACTTTCACCAATTACAAACCAATTTAGACTATTTAGATTTTGACTCTCCAATGAGCCTAACCTACATGTGTTTGGACTATGGAAACCAGAGTTCCCAGGGGAAACCCACGCAGACATGCTGGGATTCTAACTCAGGACCTTCTAGCTGTGAGATGACCCTAAACCTAACCCTAACCCTAACCCAAACCCTAACTCTAACCCTAACCCCCTAACCCTAACCCTAACGCAAACACGCAAACACACACACACACATACGCGCCCGCACACACACATACACAAACACACATATGCACACACACACACACCTATGCACACACACACACACCACGTACACAAACAGTGCACAGAGGGAAAGGTGTCATGCAGTCTAGACGAGTGGCTCTGATGTAAATCTCTAACACTGAGGCGGCATCCAATCAGCTTGCAGCTTATTTACAGAACCCAGCTCCTTCCCCAGCTCTTTACCATAATTGCTTGTTTGCTTATCAAATATGTGCATTTGTTTGGCTTAATGGGTATTTTACAGTTAATGCCCACCACTTTATTTATTTCCTAAGTCACTTATTATTCACATATTCATTTCACCTGCTGGATATTTTTGCTGCTTTAAAAAAAAAAAAAAAAAAAGTTAAAAGGTTTGCTGAGCGCGGCGGAGAATCTTTAAGCGCGCGGAACAGGAAAAGCCGCTAAGGAACGCAGCGCTAATTAAACGTGAAGCGACGCTAAGCGAGACGCTGCTTATTAAAACACACTAAAAGGTGAAGCCTGACGCGCCAGCGCAATTAGCAGCTTAGCACCCTGCCTGGGCCTGTGGAAAGGAGCGCTACACCGCGCACCCCAGCCGCTAAATATAGCAACACAGCCGCCGCGGCTACGCGCAGGAAAAACACGCTCTTTATCCAGTCTCTCAACAAAAAACACTGTCTCTGAAGAATCCAATCAAAACAGCAAGACTGTTCTGTCTGTGAATCAGTTCCCCCGGGAGATCTGCGAGCGTCGAGAAGTCGCACGTTTTTATTTGTGCACAGTGAAAACAGTAGCAGTGTCATTGCTGCCATTATTATTTCTGACTTGGATAGTCCACGGAATAATTTGTATGTCAGGCTTTTGGATATATTTACTGAAAAAATGTGGGTTACAAACTAAAAGGTGCAACAGCTAACCTAGGAATCAAACCAGCAACCACCCGATTCATTTCCTTAAAAGGGCTGTAATCAGTAAACATTCGTTATAATCAGCAAAATCAGTCATTTTTAAAATAATACTTTCTCACGGTTTGGTCATTGTCATCTTTCGCCAGGGTGCAGTCACCCCTAATGACTCCAGAGCTCACAGGACTGCCCTGAAGGGGGTCACATCCCAAATCTCAGCATAAATTCCTCTTCTTTGCTTTTGTTTTCCACAGAAAAATTCTGAAGGCACCAAGCTGGCAGTGTCTCCTGGTGTCTGCTCTCTGTCGGGGGCAGCAGGAACTCTTTTTTAATTAGGAGGAAGTGTCTTCAGCACAAGAACAAACAACAATGTCTCTGAGTGATCCCACTGAGCTGCCACATGAGGAAGAATCCATAAGGACCAGGAGCAAGGGACAGAGAGAGAGAGAGAGAAGAGAGTGGGGAGGGAGGGAGGGAGGGAGAGAAAGAGAGAGAGAGGGGAGGGAGGAGAGAGAGAGAGAGAGAAAGAAAGTGAGATTAGAAGAAAAATGGTATAGTAGAGAGAGACACAGACACCCTCACACAAACACATACACTCACACTAAAGACCATTGCGCAATACTCTCTCTCTCTCACACACACGAATGACCTTCACACACGCACACACATTAATGACCTTCACACACACACACACATTAATGACCACTACACACACACACACAGCTCTACTCACCCGACACATGCATGCCATCAGAGCTTTGGTTATTGTAAATCCATTATCCAACCGCAATAAATCACTCTAATTGAAAAGCCTGCAGAAGGGAGATAATGAACGGAAGGTTCTGGGTCACTCTGGGTGGTGCCCTTGCAGTGGACTCTGTCTCCCACACATTCCACCGGGAGCCACCAGTAGAAAATAACCCAACCTCACAAAGCAAATCACCTGGCATGCATTTTAACCCAACCTTTCAACAAATAACGCAAAGTAAATGACCTGGTATGCATTATAACCCAACCTTTCAACAAATAACCCAGCTTCATAAAACAAATCACCTGACGTGCATTATAACTCAACCTTTCAACAAATAACCCAACCTCACAAATAACCTGATATGCATCATTACATTACATTACATTACAGGCATTTAGCAGACGCTCTTATCCAGAGCGACTTACACAACTTTTTACATAGCATTTTACATGTATCATTTATACGCTGATATATACTGAAGCAATGCAGTTAAGTACCTTGCTCAAGTACAACGCAGTGCCTACCCGAACGAACTGCGACTTCTACAGCCAGTTCCTTACCCTGTGCACATCCTCATCAAATGCAAACTAGTAAACATAACCAGATATGAATTATTAATTACACTGCTGACATCCAATCCCCCCAAAACTAACGCCGCTCGCATCCAAACCCCAAAACTAATGTCACTCACACCCCCAAAATCAGGCAGATGTGTCCATTGCGGGGCAATGGTGAGGCGATGGTGGGGTGATGGTGGGGTGATGGTGGGGCGATGGTGGGGTGATTGTGGGGTGATGGTGAGGCGATGGTGGGGTGATGGTGGGGTGATGGTGAGGCGATGGTGGGGTGATGGTGGGGTGATGGTGGGGCGATGGTGAGGTGATGGTGGGGTGATGGTGGGGCGATGGTGAGGCGATGGTGGGGTGATGGTGGGGCGATGGTGGGGCGATGGTGGGGTGATTGTGAGGCGATGGTGGGGTGATGGTGGGGTGATGGTGGGGCGATGGTGGGGTGATGGTGAGGCGATGGTGGGGTGATGGTGGGGTGATGGTGAGGCGATGGTGGGGTGATGGTGGGGTGATGGTGGGGTGATGGTGAGGTGATGGTGGGGTGATGGCTCTGTGGCTCTACATCATGAAGGCTGAAACAGACATTAGCACCCCGGTCACACGGACCTGGAGTGTCCCAGAATTCCCCGTCACTCCAGTCTTTATTGTCCATAATTGAGGTAACAATTACATTGTGACCCGCAGTGGAAAATAAATCTCTTTTTCTCCCTCCGTCCTCCATCTGTCTTCATTAGCATCACACTGATCTGATGTTTATTATTCAGAGAGCTGCTGGCCTCCTGAGGCCCAGCGTGATGGAGATACCTGCCTGCACACACACACACACACACTCACACACCTGATCCACACACACACACACACACACCTGATCCACACACACACACACACTCACACACCTGATCCACACACACACACACACACACACACACCTGATCCACACACACACACACACACACACACACCTGATCCACACACACACACACACACACACACACTTGATACACACACACACACACCATACACATACACACACAGCACAGCACAAAAGTGCTTATAACCTTTAAAATTCACACAAACATAAAACAGCACAAGATTGCTTATAATCTTTAATATTCACATAAAAGTAAAAACAGAACCAGGACTGAAATAAGAGCTCATGAGCCACACCTGTAGGGAAGGCTTTTAGCTGATAAAGAGCCCTTTGCTTAATCACAGTCAAGCAGACCACAGGGGATTGCCTTGTTGGATTGCAGTGGAAAGGAGTTATAAACTGAATTATTTCAAATTAATTCACACGCTTTTATCACCCTGGGTCTCTCTTGGTGAGACTGGACTTGGATATGTACATGGGGGGGGGGAGGAAGTTCTCCAGGCTGAACTGGGCAGTGCTGAAGTTCTCTGGGCTGAATCTGGGCAGTGCTGAAGTTCTCTGGGCTGAACCAGGGCAGTACTGAAGTTCTCTGGGCTGAATCAGGGCAGTACTGAAGTTCTCTGGGCTGAATCAGGGCAGTGCTGAAGTTCTCTGGGCTGAATCAGGGCAGTGCTGAAGTTCTCTGGGCTGAATCAGGGCAGTGCTGAAGTTCTCTGGGCTGAATCAGGGCAGTACTGAAGTTCTCTGGGCTGAATCAGGGCAGTGCTGAAGTTCTCTGGGCTGAATCAGGGCAGTACTAAAGTTCTCTGGGCTGAATCAGGGCAGTACTAAAGTTCTCTGAGCTGAATCAGGGCAGTGCTGAAGTTCTATGGGCTGAATCAGGGCAGTACTGAAGTTCTCTGGGCTGAATCAGGGCAGTGCTGAAGTTTTTGCTTTAACCAGGGAGTGCTGAAGTTCTCTGGGACTGAATCAGGGAGGGAAGTTCTCGGCTGAATCAGGGCAGTACTGAAGTTCTCTGGGCTGAATCAGGGCAGTGCTGAAGTTCTCTGGGCTGAACCAGGCAGTGCTGAAGTTCTCTGGGCTGAATCAGGGCAGTGCTGAAGTTCTCTGGGCTGAATCAGGGCAGTGCTGAAGTGCTCTGGGCTGAACCAGGCAGTGCTGAATTCTGGACCAACTGCAGAGGCCCCAGCAGTGATGGGAAGGGACAGTACAATCAGGCAGAGCAGTGAGATCAGCGAACGTCTCGCTCCGTGAGAGAGCTCAGGCCTCGGGCTGCTCGTGCTCAGCCCTGCTAATCCCTGCTAACCTCAGCCAAGCTCCATCATGACACATCACACTCAAACCCAGATGCTGTTACACCTCTGTACTTTATTACAGACTAACAGACAGAATTAAATAGGCTGGAATAACACCATTATGCTCATCCATCTACATTTTAAAGAATTGAAAAGCACTTCAGAGCTCAGCTCTTTCCTGCAGTATTGAAAAGGAGAAGTTGAGACTCATGGAAATGAGCCAGCCTCTCCTTTGTGTTTCCATCCCGCTACATTCAGCACGGTGTCCCCATCACCCCCCCCCCCCTCCAAAAACCATCAGTGTTCAGCCAATCAGCGAGCGGATCACACATCATGAGATGGCGGAAGAGCGAGGCAGGAGACTAATAAACTCCGGCCCTGCCCGAGGCGGCGTTCAACTGCTCACACTCATCATCCGCTAACTCCGCTAACTCATTATCCGCTAACTCTACTCTCTCACAGGGCTCAGAACTTTCCGTCTGTACCGCTGTTCCGCTCTCAATCAGGGCCCCGCTGGCGCCTGTGGGCGGGGCCGAGGCAGCCCGCTCGCCGTGCTCACTCCTTAATTAGTGAGTTTTAATTGGCTGTTTAATGGCCTTTACCGCGCGGATGAAACCCCGCGGAGAGCGCCGCCGCCGCCGCCGCGCGGGACGGACCGCCGCTGCGCCATCGCGGCAGGGGGGCCGAGAGGAAGGGTCCTAATTTTACCCCCGCTCCTCATCAGCACCCCCCCCCCCCTCTCGCGGGGCATTCGCCCGCGGAACGCTGCATCTCCGCTCCCGTCTGGAGTCGGAGGCATGAGCGCGCGCGACGTCCGTTTCCAGCAGGCTGCGGTCCTAATGAACGCACCCCCCCAACTCAATCCCGTTTCAGATTAAACTCGGACGCCATTCCACACAGCGAAGGAAATAAAACATTTCAGGGGACAAATTGTGCCCCTCATCACTCATTTTCTGGGGAAATTTCTGGGACATTTTTCTGAAATTCAGAAAACAATATTTTACCATCAGTCTTTGAAACAACTTTTAGGTCTAGTGCTAGAGTTGTCACTTCAAGAAGATTAAGAAAAATTAAATTCCTTTATAATATTAAACAGTTAATGATACAAGGGATGTGCTATTCAATGCAGTTTGGACAATAACAACACTGCATTTTGTGCATTACACCGCAGACCGCACCCCAACTCCCCAGACTGCACCCCGACTCCCCAGACCGCACCCCAACTCCCCAGACTGCACCTCAACTCCCCAGACTGCACACAGACTCCCCAGACTGCACACAGACTCCCCAGACTGCACCTCAACTCCCCAGACTGCACACAGACTCCCAAGACCCTCATTCACTGCACTTTGTTTTTCTCCGTTTTCCATAATAGAAATATTTCCTTTTTGCTGCAACACAAATTGTTGCTTTGTTCAGTTAACATTACACTTATTGATTATAAATGGGTCTACCGTGCCTGCTTGGCGATACGGCACTTCTTATATTCCTGAGAGTAGCACTGATGTTCTCCACTGCTGTGCATTAGTCTATAAGATACGCGCTTGTGCTAAGTGCACATAATGTAATGTACTGCAGTGCAATGCAGTGTTATGTATAGCAGCGATCATAAGCACAGTGACTCTCTGTGGCCTCGTGCTGCAGTGTGAGCCCTGGCCGGGGCTCAGCTGATTAATGTGAGCGCCGTGCCTCTGATTTCTCATTCCGCGGCTGTAATGAGCTGAAGGGAAACCCACCGCAGGCCTCGCTGCGGGCAAGCGCAGGGCCATTTCCTCCCCGCTCGCTGCGGGCAAGCGCAGGGCCATTTCCTCCCCGCTCAAAATGGATGACCTGTAACCCAGGGGCGGGAGAGACACAGCCGCTGTGAGCGCAGTTTTACACACTGCTCAGAACACAGGAGAAGCACAGGCTCTGTCACCAGGACAACATTATTTCACTTTCAGAAGTTTAATAAAACTGATGTTTTATCGAATCCTAACTGTATTTTCAATCAAACTAATCATTTCATTTGGTAAACATGCTGTCACCAATGTTTTCCCATGAAAAAAAAGAAAAAAGAAAAAAACCAAACTACAATTATTGCTGCCAACAATTTATAGTCTGGAACGTATCCTTATTAAACCAATAATAATTTCTGTTCGGTTTACAAAATTTTGCTTTGGAAATGGCTTCTCTAGAATGTAGCTGCTTCGTAAATGGATGCACATCTGCATTGCAGCATGAATCAACATGATGACTGCTGCTAATGCCCCACTGGGCAGTAATGCGTCTAACCTGTGCATGTGTTTCCTATTAGCTCTGACCTCGCAAAATTATGCAGATTACACTGCAGCCAGGTGCAGTAACCAGGCTCAGCTGCTTAGTGAGCATGTGCAGTGGGCTAGCACAGAAAGCTGTGGAAAGAAAGGGCAGTGGGCTAGTTAGCCTCCACCATGCTAGCTAATGCTGGGGGTATTTCTCACCATTGGGGGTATCAACCTCACACCCTGAGACCCTGCTCGTTGGACCCAGGAGGATACCAGACTGCATCGTGAGGAGGTGCCTAATCAATATAACACCCAATGAGGAGGTGCCTACTCAATATAACACCCAATGAGGAGGTGCCTAATCAATAAAACACCCAATGAGGAGATGCCTATCAATATAACACCCAATGAGGAGGTGCCTAATCAATATAACACCCAATGAGGAGGTGCCTAATCAATAAAACACCCAATGAGGAGATGCCTATCAATATAACACCCAATGAGGAGGTACTTATCAATATAACACCCAATGAGGAGGTGACTAATCAATATCACACCCAATGAGGAGGTGCCTAATGAATATAACACCCAATGAGGAGGTGCCTATCAATATAACACCCAATGCGCTGCTTTCTCAAGTCAGGGCTATGTGATCACACAGGTGATGAATCATCTTGTGCTAGAAAATAAAATTTTCAGTTTTCAGGACTTACAGTGTTGCCCTTTCTGACTGGCCTTACTCATTCTAAAGTGGTGGTGGTGGTGTATGTGTGTGTGTGTGTGTGTGTGTGTGTGTGTGTGTGTGTGCTTGTGCATGTCCATGTGTGCCTGTGAGTGTGTGTGTGTGTGTGTGGTGGGGCTGATCGAAGACAGCCTATTTCAACATTTCATGGGCCCCTTTCATAGAAATGGACTTTATGACCTTACATCTCAATTAAATCCATTTGCGATTTATTACTATGAATTATTCAACTGAATTTTGAGTGTAATAGCTTTTGCAGGCTAGTTTTTAGATTCACTGAAACGTTGATGAAATCATTCACTGCTGTCAGTCCAAGGCGAACACATGCCCCTGAATGGGGTCTCAGCTGTGACTGCTGTTGCTTTTTGAATGTCTGTCAAAAGCGCACTTGTTTTTGCCCGGAAAAAGTTACTCTGATATTATTTCCGGCTGCCGGTATCTTCCTCCCCTAACCGGGTTCACCTCAGTCAAAGCTGCACTCCAGTCCCCTGTAATTACACTCCTCACATCAACAGAAACACGCATTTCTGCACATTCAGGCCGAAGATAAACATCTTCAGAATCCTCCCCACCTTCAGCCATTTTGCCAAATCACCGTGAAACATGGTGTTTATGCTGAAATTGGAAGTGAGTCTGTAGACCCGGAGGTTTTGCTTAAATCGCTCATCCGACTGGGCTGAGGGAGCCATTTTGTGCGCAGCAATACAGGTAAATTACCTGTGACACTGTTCAGATATATCTGATACACACATATGAACTACAGTAATGTTGGACACAGCAGCAGTTTGGAATTATATGATTCTACTTGCAGATTTTCAGATACCACAAGGCCCACATCATAATTATTTTTGCATCTTGTCAAGTTTGAAGAAAACAAAAACAGAAAAAACGTATGGAACTTTTACAGTCAACAGTAGGCAAGCAAGCTGTTTCAGACACAGCCCTGGAAAATACATGTGGAAAAGACTGACTTCCTGTTTTATGTTCTGTCAGCCAATAATATATCAATGAATCTACCAGAAGGCTCCACAATTTAGGAATATTTTGGTGTGCACCTGAATACTGTTTCACGCAGGTAAGGAGAGAAGCAAACCGATTATAAAAAAACACCAAAAACACCAAGCAAAAGCTGTTTTTTGGCAGTGCCTGTATAATTACTTCATGAAAAATGAAAACCATTAAAGTATAATGAGCAGTTACAATTTATGGAACCAAAGGAAGGTGGCTGGCTCACACCCACACTACACATGGCTAATGACCCCAACAATAGCTGCACCAGCAATATCTCAGCCACAGGGTCTGGCCTGCACCACACCTTTACCTGCAACACACCTTTACTGACTGGTCTGCATCACATCTTTACCTGCACCACACCTTTACTGACTGAACCACACCCTTTAGCCTCAAAGCCATTTTACATTCCTTTTGTTTGTACCGTAGCGATCCACAGTAGCTAACAAGCCAAAATACATATTTTATGTGCATTCATTCTTGACAACATGTCAATACGCCATTAATATTCAAGCATTTCATTTCACAAAATGTTTTACACATGAAACGTTGTGATAACATAGGTCAATTTGTGCATATTAACATTTTCACATTTTTCTGAAAAGCTTGTCATGTTATTGATCCCATGGGTCAATGTGGCAATCTCCTGTGGTTTAATGAAAGAAAACTAATACTTTCCTAATGGAAAACATTTATATTTAGTGGGGAAAACCAGTGGTTTAGATCACAGCTTCACTGTAATTCACCCCAACTCTTCCATACTGGTCACAGACTCTTTTTATATTTGGAAATAGAGTCATTTTCATGTTTATTATGAGCCCTGATTGAAACTTGCAAAACTTTACGGAGCTACTATAACAGAAACATATTAACAGCAAAATATCATTATGTTATTTCAGTATGGTATCTTCAGTATCATAGTGTTATTCAGGATTTGCTCAGTCCATTGTTGTTAATCAGTGCAATTGTAAAAAAAATGCACTATAAAATAATCCTTCCGCCAAAAGGTATTTGATTTTTAAAAATGGATTCCTCACTTGTCTCAGTCTCATCATTTATCTCAGTCTCATCAGTTTTCTCAGTCTCATCAGTTATCTCAGTCAGTAGTATTCATGGTGGTCATATGGGTCCGATTAGCTGGATATGGAGGGAGACGGTGAATTTACGACATTGTTGAAAGTCGAGTCACCCAATTTCATCGAGAAATTTATTATCAAAGCACAAAAAAGAACAACAACAAAAAAATCCCAATCAGCACGGCGCGGCAGAAAGAGGGAGATGAGCGGAGCAGGTGTGCTGTCAGCCATGATGGCGCTGATCACCCCTCTCCTTTGTGTGCCTGCCACCCATACATCACTTCACACAAAGAGAGGGAGATGGGGTCATCCCTCGCTCTTTTCCTGGGTGTCAGATGAAAGGGGAGCTCGAACGAGTGGAAGTTATATAAATAAATATGAATTGCTTTGAATAAGCAGCTGCTCTCAATCAGCAACGGAGGTGAGCTTTTCTCCCACAGTCTGTCGGTGTGAATGCAGAGCAGAGAGAAAAACAGAGAGAGAGAGAAAAGGGGAGGGGAAAAAAGGAGGAGGGGAAAAAAAGTTGAGCAAGAAAGTCGGAGTGAGAGAAGGGGAGAGCATTGCGCCTAAACCCATTCCATGAATCTCAATGCTTTCTGTGGGCAGGAAATATGAGGCTTTTCTCTAAGAGGTTTTTTTTTTCTGAATGAAATTGTTTGTGTGATTTGAACCGCCCTGCTGCAAAATGGCTGTGAGACCCTTAACAGACGCGCTACACACTATTTCTCAGCCCATAAAGAGCTCACTGCTACCAACTCTTCATTTATAGTACTGAGGTTTGGCAGAATTAAAGATGGTCTTGCATGGCCACGTAGCATAATGGTGAGAGAACTGGAGTGAGATTGAGGGTAAAAATCCCAGATGGGGGGGGGGGGGGGGGGTTGGGGGGCTCAACAAAGCGTGTTATGTAATATTTTGTCGGTAGCAGCCTCTGTCAAGGATGCTTTGCTTGTTACTGATGTTAAAAAGTCCACTGGGGCTGACTGGCAGGAACCAGCTCAACATGGGGCTCATATATTTAATTTATGATTCTATTAAGTATTATTCCCAAGGTTAGGCAAGCAGTGCACACACTCTCTCTACACAAGGGAGGTGATGCCTGAGATATAAATAACCGTCAGCTTATTTTAAAACTTTTCCTTGGTCAATTCGCAGCCTTAAGCCTCCTTATCAAAGATCGGTATTTTCAACGGTCATCAGTCAGGATTTAGAGCCGGACAAAGCAGCACCTCTGTGGCATGTCTTGTTGTGAATGATAAAGTGAATATTGCAGATAAGAGAGAGCATTGTGCTGCTCTCGATATCGACCTTTCTAAAGCCTAACGTCCTGGGGATCATGCTTTGCTGCTGGAGAGCTTGTCCTCCATTGGTGTAGATTGAGCCACCTGCGATTGATTTTAAAAGTACCTGTCTGATTGCAATGCTCAGCTGCAGATGGCATGAACACCTGGTTATGATGAAAGGTGTCCCACAAGGCTCTACTTTAGGCCCTATGTGTTACATCATTACGTGAACAATTTTGGCTCCTTTGTGAATAATTGTTTATTGCACCCTTATGGCGACATTATCCTCTGTGAATGACCCACAGCTTGTTTTCAGTTCCTCACAGAATTCATTTGCAGGCGTTAAATTGGTTTTAATGATGATGAGACTGAGTGTAAGTCTCCCAAAACTGGCTCCATAGGGTTGCATTTCTGTGCCTTAAATGGAGGCCAAATGAGTCAAGTGTTTTTTAAAGATGCTTATAGATAAGCTAATTAAAATGCTAAAAGCTATGCTTGGCATCATGAATAGGAATAGTTCCTGCTTCATTCACAACAGGACTATGGGTATAGGACAGACAGCCGCGCCCGCAGTACCAGGACAGAGACAGGGACCCAGAGAGCACTAGTTAACTGCTCACATGCGGTTTTATGGGTCCAGGAGCACGATCTCAGGGTTTATCACATTAACAGGCAGTACGATACGGCAGGGAAATGCCTCCACACAGAAAGCTCATAAATGAATGAATGTGGAATGTGGAATGCAAATATCCAAAAATCACAATTAATGCAAAATTACCGCTGGTTTAAGACTAGAAAATCTAGAAGGAAAAAAAAACCAAGCAAAACATCACACTGGGCCTGTCTTATGATTGAATATTTGTAGTAAAAATCTCAAGTGTAAAACAGTGTGGCTCTAAAGCCAGAAGCCTTCAGAAATGGAAAGATGCTGACAAAGTCCCAGTAACCCCTAACCCCCCCCCCCCCCCCCCAGTAACCCAGTAATGCTTGGAATGGAGAAATCACTACCTGTGCAACACCTGCCCTGCTGACTGCTAGGTACTGGAACAAACAGCATCTTCTCAAATGCTATGAAGCTCAGTCATGAATCTCAGGTGAGACTGCTCAGGTATTATACCTGAGATATGAGTATAGCTGCCAATGGACAGTGTTTAAAAAACTGCTATTCATTTGTTGGAAATATTATGGCCTCGATATGAATACACCATATAAATAAAAACATTTCCATGTGGGTGTTTTCCTTAGTCATCAGAGCATTTTTTATTTTTTTTTTTGTAAATAGAAAAAAAACCTCTCAAGGTGTGATAGCACCCGTCATAGATACTGCACACGCGTGTGTGCGTTCTCAGCCGCCATGGCGAACCTCACGCCTGTGTACTCCAACATGCTCCAGCATTACAGGAGCACATGCCTGAGCCAGGCATCACGCGTGTGCGTGTTCAGTGATGCTGTGTGAGCAAACAGCCGATCCTGGACTGACACTGAGGCTCCGACATTCAGAATTTATACCATGAATATCACTGAAGCTAAAACACCGAGAATAACATGGGGGGGGCACCGGAGGACAGGAGGAAGAAGGGGATAGAGAAACGCAGGTGAAAAAAATGGAGAGCGTAGGATCAGAAAGAAGGGAAGAGAGGGAAGGGGAGGAATGAAGAAGAACAGAAGAGTGGAGAAGGAAGGAGAACAATCACAAGTCTGTCGGTACAACTAAAACAGAACTGTGAGCTAAAGCAGAACTGTGAGCTAAAGCAGAACTGTGAGCTAAAACAGAACTGTGAGCTAAAACAGAACTGTGAGCTAAAACAGAACTGTGAGCTAAAGCAGAACTGTGAGCTAAAGCAGAACTGTGAGCTAAAACAGAACTGTGAGCTAAAACAGAACTGTGAGCTAAAGCAGAACTGTGAGCTAAAACAGAACTGTGAGCTAAAGCAGAACTGTGAGCTAAAGCAGAACTGTGAGCTAAAACAGAACTGTGAGCTAAAGCAGAACTGTGAGCTAAAGCAGAACTGTGAGCTAAAGCAGAACTGTGAGCAGCACTCGTTCTCCAGCACAGGGAAGGGGAGACCAGCGAAGAGGCCGATACACGGAACACAGAGCCACTCCCAGGGGAAATGAGGCATACATTTCCCATAAAGCCTCATTCTGCACCAATAGATCACCTGGGCTCTTCTTTTTTAAACTTCTACTGGAGACTGAGGGTTTAATTAGACTTAATTTAGCAGAATGGTAAGGATTTGCCTGTGCAGACTTTTAATTTGGCAGAAGGGTAAGGAGAGTGTCTGCGCAGATTTTTAATTTGGCAGAAGGGTGAGGAGAGTGTCTGCGCAGACTTTTAATTTGGCAGAAGGGTGAGGAGAGTGTCTGCGCAGACTTTTAATTTGGCAGAAGGGTGAGGAGAGTGTCTGCGCAGACTTTTGATACAGCAGGGCGGTGAGGAGCAGGGAGGTGGGGAGGTGAAGAGAAGGGAGGTGGAGAGGTGAGGAGCAGGGAGGTGGGGAGGTGAGGAGCAGGGAGGTGGAGAGGTGAGGAGCAGGGAGGTGGGGAGGTGAGGAGCAGGGAGGTGGAGAGGTGAGGAGCAGGGAGGTGGGGAGGTAAGGAGCAGGGAGGTGGGGAGGTGAAGAGAAGGGAGGTGGAGAGGTGAGGAGCAGGGAGGTGGGGAGGTGAAGAGAAGGGAAGTGGGGAGGTGAGGAGCAGAGAGATGAGGAGGTGAGGAGCAGGGAGGTGGGGAGGTGAGGAGTGGGGAGGTGGAGAGGTAAGGAGCGGGGAGATGGAGAGGTGAGGAGCAGAGAGATGGAGAGGTGAGGAGCAGGGAGGTGGAGAGGTGAGCAGTGTGTGTGTACGCAGACTCTTAATAAAGTAGTGGGGTCAGGGGAACAGCGTTTCGGGCAGAGGGGTGAGAGATGTGCCTGTTTTCCCTCCCTCCTCTGTCTGAGCTGGCTCACAGCACTCACAGGCCGAAATTTGGTAAATTGAAATTGCAGTCAGGAGGAGCAGCTGCTCTCTGCTGGAACTGGACAGAGACGGATGAGACGGGTGATTTCAGGGTATTATCACAATCCCCCTCAGACATGGCCCACCTGGACCCTGGCAGACCTGCTAACTAATGCCCAAAATGAGGAGGGGCCTGTGCATGAGTGTGCATGTGAGCATGCGTGTGTGCATGTGAGCATGCGTGTGTGCATGTGAGCATGTGTGCGTGCATGTGAGCATGCGTGCGTGCATGTGAGCATGCGTGCGTGCATGTGAGCATGCGTGTGTGCATGTGAGCATGCGTGTGTGCATGCGAGCATGCGTGTGTGCATGCGAGCATGCGTGTGTGCATATTTGCATGCGGGCATGTGAGCGTAACTTTCTTTTTCTGTTTTGAAGGAAGCAGACCAGACCCCTCTGGAACAGCCATGTTTGGGAGTAGAGTCTGCAGGTGAGGTCTGGACAGTGCAGCTCTTTTGGTTTTTCCCAAGATGTTCCTGTGGCTGATTCTGGTGTACCAGCCTGAGTGCTGACCTTACTGCCCCCTCAGACACACAGCGCACGCCACACGCCACACACACACACACACACACAGAGCACACGCCACACACACACACACACACAGCACACGCCACACGCCACACACACACAGGATCTGCCCCCTCAGACAC
>NC_057935.1:397500-407500 GCF_018555375.3 Anguilla rostrata
AGCACCCCCCATCCCCCTAGATCTCAGCTGACACCCCCCACCCCACCAGGCCCCCTCCCCGTCTCCCTGGGTCTCAGCTGATGACTCGGTTTCCTTTCCAGTGTTCTCTGTCCTGCCCCCCCACCCCTCATACTGCCCCCTCCCCCTGCTGTCTGCCCAAATCTAGAGAGAGAATTTTATCTGACACTGACATGAAATATGTGCACTAGGCCAAGGGGACTGTGTGTGAGTATGTGCGTGTGTGTCTGTACATGCATGTGTATGTATGTGTGTGTGCGTGTGTGTGTGCGTGTACGTGTGGCTCTGACCCATTGGCTCTGACACACTGACTCCACAGGGCAGCCAGAAGTCCCCTGAAGAACCATAAACCTTGTGCAACATTCAGACCAATGTTATAAAGCAGACGATCGCTAGGCTAAGAGAGATTGTACTGCTGTTATAAAGCACACACTCGCTAGGCTAAGAGTGATTATACTGCTGTTATAAAGCACACAGTCGCTCGGCTAAAAGTAGTTACACGGGTGCTATAAAGCATATGCTTGCTAGGCTAAAAGTGGTTATATGTGTGTTATAAAGCACATGCTCACTAGGCTAAAAGTGGTTATACGGGTGTTATAAAGCACATGCTTGCTAGGCTAAAAGTGGTTATACGGGTGTTATAAAGCACACAATCTGAAGACTAAGGGTGATTATACTGGTGTTATAGAGAACAGTAACATGTAATAATAACCATATGAATATGCTCATACACACCCCAGGAGTTTGTTCCTAATTGATCAATGCAATTTGATTATAAAACAAATTTAACTGTGTACTAGATACTATGCAGATTATGAAAAATGACAATGAAAAACATATTGTTGTGCTTTTCCTCCAGAATGTATCTTTTTCAGCAGATATCAACAATAACACCATTAACCAGAAATACAAACAATATCTGCAATTATATTCACATTGAAATTTACTAAATGCCCTTTCAGTGTAATATAAGCCATTGAAATGCAATAGAAATGTTCCTGTTCTTTTTTTAATTGACTCTTTGCATTGATATATTTTAATTTCTACCCCCACATCCAGCCCCAACTGGAGGTAACCTTGGTTCCATAATTGGATTTCTGTTTAAACAATACTCCCCCTGATAAGCTCAGTTCAGACTGTAAAACATTAATATAGGAGAGCCAGTCAAAGAGAGTTCCTGTATTAGTGATGTAGACCTAACAGGCACAAGACCTCTGATTGGTCAATTCACAGGGGAGTGGAAGATCCAATCAACCAACCTGTTCTGTCACCCTGCTTCCAGTGACCCTTTGGTCTGACCAGTCAGAGCAGTGATGCTGGTCCCAGGGGTGGGGTCAGAGGTGTGGTGCAGGAAATATTCTCGCCCTCTGCTCTCTTCCCACTCTATCAGCGTTTCCACGGTGATGACCTGGAACAAAAGCACAGGACCTATCAGAAACACCCACGGTCACCAAGGTGACACTGCTTCCCACAATGCTTTTGTTTAGACATTTTCTGTCTTTCCTGGATCTTCTTCTGTCGTAGCTGGCAGAGGAAAGGGGTTTGATTACAGCCCTGAGTTACAGGAAGAGAGACAGGGCAGCTGTCCACCCTCCTGGCAGGGAAACTAAATACATCACACTGCCTGTGAAAGGAGGAAAACTCTTTCATGATGTCACTATAAGCTGCCTAACACTTAAGAGTCCTCTGGTCATACATTTACATTTGATCTTTTATTAACAAAATGCGTAAAATGCTTGTGCGGTCGATGGAGCGTTTGAGTGATCTGAGAGGAAGATTGCTTGTATGTAACTCTCATCCCTCCACTCAATAATGCACAGCCAGCTGCACTACCAGCAAAAGCTTTTTAATAGAGTCATTGGAGAAATGCAAAACCTGATCAAGAACAAGCTGCTTTTTCCACAGATGGTTCTCAGATCAATTAGAGCAACCAATCCTGATGTAGTATCACTTACTGCGAGTGTATCGCTCTGCAGTCTGGGCTTCCTAAGAGTCACGGTTTAAAGCGAAAAGTAGAGTTTGTTCTTTCAGCAGTACAAAATATACTTTCCTGAATGTATTATGAGACCTTGAAGTCCCAGAATTCCCAGCTGCTCAGACTACAGAGAAGACAGAGAATGAGAATGAATGAGGAACTGAGCTAAGATTACAAACTAAACCATATAACACAGACCATTAACAGTAACATCACACACTACACCATATAACACACAGAATGTGTACAAAACTTTACAGAAACATTGCACAACTAAATGCATAACAAGGAAAAACTGTAATAAATTACTTTTTAATGTGTAGCATTATTGTGTAGCATGTAGTATTATTATTATGATTCAGCCCTGCTCTACTGGAATAGATAACTGGTGGCTAGCAGCATTCTCCTGAAATCCATCACATTACCAGTGTTCCAGTCCCCTGCTACAAACACACTCACACTGCATCAGTAACCCAGCATCTCACAATGGCCCTGAGTTTCACTGCTAACTTCCTGCCCCTGTGCTTGGTGTATTTATCCACTTCCTGCCCCTGTGCTTGGTGTATTTAGCCACTTCCTGCCCCTGTGCTTGGTGCATTTAGTGACTTCCTGTCCTGTAAAAAGGGTAAAAGCAGGCATTTGGCCCCTGATTTGGGGGTGAGCTGGGCTGATGAGCGTAACCCTGAGCGATAGTGACAGGTGGGAGCTAACAGGCTGGAGCTGCTTGATTGCTGCCTGACACATTAATATGTACTGAGCCTGAGTGTGGGGGAGAGGTGCACTGTCTGTTATTATCATAAATATCAACACCTGCCGCTAACAAGCACAGAACCCCCCCCCCCACCCCCCCACCCCCCCCGTGCACGGCCTCCCCGTCAGCCCTGCGAAGATAGATCGGTCTAATTATCCTTTCACCTGTGTGTGTGTGTGTGTGTGTGTGTACGTGAACGTCTCTCCCCCCCCTCTCTCTCTCCTTCTTGCTGTCTCTCACTCTCTCACACACATTCTCTGTGCTCTCTCTCTCCTTCCCCCCTCTCTCTACAGAGATCAAAGCGCAGCTCTGTAGACTCAGTGTTCATGTTTAAGGGTCTGGTTTCTACAGGCCTCCAGCATACCAGCATAGGTAGGTACCAGCATACTCAAAACAAAAGAGACCTTTTCAAGCAAAATGACACATTTCAAACGAGAGACGAGCAGAAAACCAGGGTTTTGAGTTCATACAGGGTAGAGTGTGTTAGCCCCCAGTGCGAACAGTTTGCAAACAGCCCAGCAGATTGCAGACCTGCCCCCGTCTGCAACTGGACCAGATATTACATGGTTGGCTGCATCACGGTTGTTATGGGATAAAAGAGGTTCCAGGAAGTGAAGATCTATCCAATGGGTTCACCACGATGGAAGAATGCTTATCCTCCTTCCAGGAGGAATGTTTGACCTCCTTTGTTTTACCAAATTTAGGATGAATCATTTTATCCTGTATCCCATCCAGACAGGAACATGTTCTTCTTGTTTTGGTGCAGGGTAGGCTTCACACATTCTAGCTGGCTCTGGTAATATGTGCCTCACAAGCGTTCTGCACCCCCGAGCGGTGTGGAGTGACATAAAATGAAGAGCATGGAGTCTGCGTTGAGTAAACGGACAACAGTGTTCAGGGATATTCACCAGGGATTCTTTTTTGCGAAGTTCTTTTGTTATTTGGAGCATTCTCCGCAATTTAGGACTTAGTATGAGAACTATGTTTTTCTGAATGGCCTTGATGTATCTCAGAGTCTGGTGTAAAGATGGGGCTGTCTGCCTGCTCATGGATGGGAAACTTTCACACTGCATGTGATTGGAGCAGCCTGTGCATGTGATTGGAGCAGGTCTGTTCATGTGATTGGAGCAGCCTGTGCATGTGACTGGAGCAGCCTGATGTGGTTGGGGGAGCTGTTATACACTGATTGTTCACAGTGCTGATACTGTTCAGGGTACATTATGTACTGTGTACAGCTGCTAGGCCTCCAGGGGTACGCGCCCACGCGACCTGTGGGTCGTCCTAAAGTTTCTCAGAAAGGTTGTAATTTGTATGAGTTTTTGTGCAGATTTTCTTTTAGGTGACATAGTTTATGTTTCTTTCGTGCTCTCTCTCTCTCGCTCTCTATGTCCAGTGTGGGTATTAGACTGGGCGTGTGAAGTGTGGTATTAGACTGAGCGTGTGCAGTGTGGGTATTAGACTGAGCGTGTGCAGTGAGCGTGTGCAGTGTGGTATTAGACTGAGCGTGTGCAGTGTGGTATTAGACTGAGCATGTGCAGTGTGTATTTTTAGAGTGAGTGTCTCTGGCCCTGTCAGGCCGGCTGCGTGAGTAGAATCCTGCGGTCCAGCTGTCAATCAGAGCCGCATTTGGACGGGAGGAGAGGACAGGGTGGGCTATCTGGGGAGCAGGAGATAAGGACCCAGCGATGGTGGGGAGCTGTCAGCTGTCACTCACTGCTGAGCCCCGCCCTCTGATGCATCATGACAGCAGCTCAAACGTGAAACATAAGCAAGTGAACCAGGCGGCCTGACGGGGGTGAGGGACCCCGTTCCGTACGTCTGGGACCCCGCTCCCTGGGTCTGGGACCCCGCTCCCTGGGTCTGGGGCCCCGCTCCCTGGGTCTGGGACCACGCTCCCTGGGTCTGGGACCCCGCTCCCTGGGTCTGGGACCCCACTCTGTAGGTCTGGGACCCTGCTCCCTGGGTCTGGGACCCTGCTCCCTGGGTCTGGGACCCCGCTCTGTAGGTCTGGGACCACGCTCCCTGGGTCTGGGACCCCGCTCCCTGGGTCTGGGACCTCGCTCTGTAGGTCTGGGACCCCGCTCCCTGGGTCTGGGACCCCGCTCCCTGGGTCTGGGACCCCGCTCCCTGGGTCTGGGACCCCGCTCCCTGGGTCTGGGACCCCGCTCCCTGGGTCTGGGACCCCGCTCCCTGGGTCTGGGACCCTGCTCCCTGGGTCTGGGACCCCGCTCCCTGGGTCTGGGACCCCGCTCCCTGGGTCTGGGACTCCGCTCCCTCGGTCTGGATTCAGGATGGAGTGCAGCAGCATTTAAAGTTTACGAGCTCGTCCTTCTGTTCTGTGATTAAACAGTTCAGCTGGATGAACGAGGCCTCCTGAGGCGTCTCGTACACTGCACAGCTCAGTGCGGCTCTGGCTCTGTTTTTATACGCTTGGCCCGTCTTAAGTTCTGGGTGTAATTCATCCACAGATCTGAAACACGCACAGAAAGGAGTCAGAAACAAAAGCTTCTAGTTTCAGGTAAAACACAAACTCCCCTAGAGCTCATCTGCTGGATTCAGATGAACTCTTAAAGCACAGGGGGAAAGCCTGGCCCATATGGAAGACGGGCATCACAGGAGCGCTGAGGTTCACCCTGAAAGCAGGTTTCAATTTACACGTTTCTGTTCTGCAGAACGACAGGCAGCTGAAAACTATGGAAGTATGACACAGCTTTGCCCATAATGAGCTGAAGGACACCTTCTCCACCACAGACAAATGAATTCTGTATGTACCACCCTTCAATATGCTGTCCGTGGTGCTGATCAGGAGCATGCTGCTGTCCATGGTGCTGATCAGGAGCATGCTGCTGTCCATGGTGCTGATCAGAAGCATGCTGCTGCTGTCCGTGGTGCTGATCCTGTGATATTTAGGCTACAGAGCCCAGGCTGAGGTGCTAAAATACCTTCCCAACTCAGCTGCAGGGAGCCCTTAGCTTTAGTGATTCATAAATCAGATTTCGTGGTGCCTTACTGCGATTTCTAGCAAAACTCAGAACAAATAGAGTCATGTGACTCAGGGGGTGTGAGACAGAGTGTTGTACCACTTCTGAAGTTTGCTTATTGGTTCAGCAAAGAGCGGCCCATGTAGAAAGAAAAAAAAAAAACTTTTTTTGTTGTAAGTGTAAAATTCACACCCACACACTTCACATATCACTTAATCTAGAGAAAATTTCCCAAGGAGTTATAAACAAGCTGTTAATTGTATTTTACTTTTTGTTTCCATTTTTAACACGCATCATGCTGAAGTTTCTTTGCGTTTGTTTCCCAAGTGATGAAAAATAAGTTTTAGCATGTCAGAAATGAATAAGAAAACACTACACTTGTCTCTACATCGTGGGGCCACAAATCAAGCTGGGAGCTCTTCTCTTGCAGGCAGTTTAATGGTAATCTTAATGTCAGACTGTTGTAGTGATATATTAGGGGGGTATTGGGAAGTAACTCCAACTGTCATTAAAAAACATTAAAGCAGGACACATATGGGACAGAGACAGAGGTATCGTGAGGTCACAGTCAGGGAGGCACTGAGGACAAGCGGCCAGTGGGTCCGTACAGGCTGGACTCGGATGGCGATGATTCTGATAGGCTGGACTTGGATGACCATGTTTCTGATAGGCTGTAGCTCCTGGCTCTGATGGCATGGAGAACAGGAGATAACGAAGTTCAGCAGGAGATAACAGGGTTCAGTAGGAGATAAACGCGATCAGTTTCTGCTATAGGGTTGGCATGCTGAGCCCAAATCTCTCCTAGACGGAACCCCATGGAGGCACTCTCAAATTATTCATGGAAACGGCAACCACCTTGCCGGGGGGGGGTGGAACATATCCCTCTCCCAAAATGGAGCAGGTTCCCCTCCTGTGTGTGAATATCCTCAAACTTCCCTCAAAACATCCCCTACCCACGCACACCCCACCACCCTAAAGGCTCTTTACCTACGGGTCAGGGGACAAGTTGGTTTTATTACTTCCTGCCTGAAAAATTGGCAGTGCAGTACAGTGGTTAGAGGACTGGGCAGTACTGAAGTATTAGGGTTAGGGGACTGGGCGCACACACACACACACACACATACAAAAACATACATGCACAAACACATGCGCACACATATACACACACATCCACTCAAAAGTCATGGAAATGCAGAAACTGTCCACATGGTGTAAAACACAGCAGGATCTGAGTACAGAGCTGATGAGTGGAGTTTGATCAGCAGCAGGGGGACAGAGGCCCCCAAAGGGCTTCAGAAGCAGAGTCTGTGGGAGAATCTGATTAAAATTACAGCCCGTCTCCGAACCCGAGGCCCCTCCCTTCCGCACGGGACACACCTCCCCCAGCGGTTTTCCCGTCTGCGCTGCGCCTGGTCCTCCCTGCCCTTGGCGCCGCCCCGAACACGGACCGGACGGTAAACACGAGCGATTCGGGGTCGCATCCGGAGCACAGGCTCCGTGGAGAGCTGGTCTGTTTGACCAGTCACCGATTACCCAGCTGCCCCGGGTTTGCTGATCTCTGTAGATATCCAGAGAGTAAAGCTAGCCGCCGTTTGATAAGGAGCTTTCACACAGACCATCAGACAGATTCAGCTTCATGTACTTCACATTCCTTATCAGAAAGGGAGGGCTAAATTGCTGTGTTCGCGATTCAGATAATATGGTTTCCAATGTAGCAGGATTAGTTACTGAATCAGGTTCACACAGATGTTCTATTAACCCACTGCCTGAGAGAGGAAGAGCGAGGGGGAGAACGAAGGAGGGAGAGAGAAGGAGAGAGAGAGCAAGAGAGAGATGAGGAGAAAGAGGGAGGGAGAGAGAGGGAGAGAGCTTTGATTTTACCACTACTCTCCACTCAAAGGTAGTAAAACGTGTTACTTGTAATATTAACCAAGAAAGCCATGCTCAAACCATGAGTCTGTTTATACTAAATCAATCTGTCAATCGCCATTAATCTGAGCTTTAATGACGAAAAAACACATTTTTTGCTTTGTCAGTTTTCCCAGATATTTCTAGTTTAATCATTCCTTGACAAAATCAATACATCTAAGAATGGGCTCTTAATTAATGAGAAGACTGTTAATTGCACTCTGTTAATGATTTAGCTATCACCACCCACACCCCCCCTTCACTTTTTCAGAACAAACTCTCTAGGGACCATCTGTCAGCTGCACATCAATGTTAATACTAAAATTAAAGAATAAATGAGAAGAGCAAATTGATTATTTTTTAACCCATTTTCTGAAGTAAATCAGTACTGGGTTATGTACTGACCAGGATGTCTCTGTCGAAGCGCTCGAGGACAGAGACATTTTTACACCACCTGAACTTTCCACATGAGCCTCTCTCAGATGGACCTGCACAAATGAAGGCGTGGCCTGAGGCTTAATCAGACCTGTCATTCACTACCGCACATGCAGCCCAGGAACCTGCACAAGTCTTTCTTTTATTAACTGGAAACAAGTATCTTCCCTACAAGCATGCACAGATTGTTTAAGTAACAATAATGATCTTCCTGTCCTGAACTCCTGATCTCCACAGTCTCTATAGCAACAGTTGCTGTGGCTGCGATGCTGAAGGCTGCTCTCTCAGGCAGGGATCGTTCTCCCGTCCATCCCTCATAATACTCTTTCACCGATGCAAGCTCTCCCTCACTCTCCTCTCTCTGAGCCAACATTAGCCCTGACCTCTATACCCGTCCTCCACCCGTCCTAAATCACAGGTGTCAGCATCCAGTCCTAGAGGGCCGCAGTGTCTGCAGGTTTAACTCCAGTCCTGGAGGGCCGCAGTGTCTGCAGGTTTAACTCCAGTCCTGGAGGGCCGCAGTGTCTGCAGGTTTAACTCCAGTCCTGGAGGGGGCGCTGTGTCTGCAGGTTTAACTCCAGTCCTGGAGGGGGCGCTGTGTCTGCAGGTTTAACTCCAGTCCTGGAGGGCCACAGTGTCTGCAGGTTTAACTCCAGTCCTGGAGGGGGCGCTGTGCCTGCAGGTTTAACTCCAGTCCTGGAGGGGCCGCAGTGTCTGCAGGTTTAACTCCAGTCCTGGAGGGCCGCAGTGTCTGCAGGTTTAACTCCAGTCCTGGAGGGGGCGCTGTGCCTGCAGGTTTAACTCCAGTCCTGGAGGGGGCGCTGTGCCTGCAGGTTTAACTCCAGTCCTGGAGGGGGCGCTGTGCCTGCAGGTTTAACTCCAGTCCTGGAGTAAATGTTTGTCAAAGCCGAGAGTTTGACGGCATGTTTACACCCGAGAGCAGCAGGAAGGGGGATAAAACAAATATAGGACACAAGGGTGTGCTTTTCCATCTGATTTCCCTGGAAGAGGACTCCACTTCCCAGAGCTATGTGCGTGGAACCACGGAGAGAGAGGGAACCAGAGAGGGAGAGTGAGCTTTGTGCTTTGATGTTAATATGGCCCTGCATCGCTGAAGGAAACTCAAAGGGTTGGTTAAAAATTCATAACATGCGCTACTTAAAAAAATAAAGCTCTGAACTTAAGAGACACCCAGATCAAGTGAATTCATACAGGGCTTCACTTCAAAGCACGCTCTGTTCAAAAAAATCTCCGGTTTAGATTGACATGAAGCAAAACTAATTATCCCACTTGGTGGAGAGGATCTGTTTATGTGGCCAATCAGGAAGCCGAACGGTTGACCTGGTCAATCCCTGAGCAGGGACACAACAGCACAACAAACACAGCAGTGCAACAAGTTACAAGCACAACATCACAACTGTGCAACAAGTTACAACAAACACAACAGCGTGAAAAATTTCCAACAAAAGCAGCCAAGCAAATTACTACAAACAACACAAAAACAACAGCGCTAGGAGTTAGGACAAACACCGCTAATACAACAGCACAAGCATCGCAATAAATCACACAGAGAACAGGACAGCACAACTGGTACATCCCAAATGTCAACGAATACAACACGCAACGAGTTACAGCTAAGACACGCTCAATAAATGATTTGCAGAAATGTAACAGCATAGTGCTGAAGGTGTTATACATGCAGCACTAAGGCATTAGGAATGTCCCTGGGTTCAGCATTACATACACCTTTTATGCAGACCTTGGCCCAAAAATGCATCTGTCAGCTATAAAAAAAGAAGTATAAACATTTCCAGGAAGGCAGAACACACAGTACTGATTATTTACTTTGTCTTTGTAAATATTGGTTCAAATGGTTATTTTTCAAGATCTAAACATGTTTGTTGTTTCCATCAAATTAAAGAATGTTTTAGG
>NC_057935.1:412500-447500 GCF_018555375.3 Anguilla rostrata
TCTCACTTGGCTCAACAAACAACAAACACGCTCTCTGCCAGGCCCAGGTCTCTCTGACCTGACTGGAGAGAGTTTTCAGTCTAAAAACAGGATTCAGGACTTGCCATGTCATTCTGGTGACGGGAAAGCAGAGGTTAAGTTTTATCTCTCTTCTTCATCTACAGTATCTATATCTGTCTCTCTTTCTATCTCTATTTAATCTGTGTGACTGTCCGTCTGTCCATCTGTCTGTCCCCTTGTACTTCCACACAATGCGCCCATTGGTCTGTTTCTCTTGTGTAAAGAAGAGCAGCTCATTATGATCAGCAGCTGTGGCATTTCAGCAGGTATTTTTAATAGATGCACAAATCTTTTCTGCTGATGTGGACTTTTAGCTGTTTTAGTGTATAAATGGTAATACCCCCCCGTCCTGACAGAGAGCACCTGTTCTCTCCTGTATGGCCCCAAGTCACACCCGATTCTGGCGTCATCTAAACCCGAAGCCGAGCTCATCTGAACCCAAACCCGGGCTCGTCTGAACCCGAATACCAATGCTATTCAGTGATAAATATGTATTGTCTGAAAATGTGGATGTGCTGTTCTAAAACTCAACCCAACCTACCTGAATGATTAATTATAAAAGAAGAGAAAGAAAACACATGCAGACTGCTGCATATTTTTTAAAACTGGATCAAAGTTTCATGCTCCAGAATTAACGCTGAATGAATATTAAGCTCGAAAGACCAAAAGAAATAAAACCAAACCACTAGACAGAGCAAATGACACCCGCAAGCTCCTACCTGAGAAGAGAGAGGGCTCAGAAATAAACACCTTTCGGCACAGACGTTCACAGGCACTAGTTAAAGTGGGACGGAGAGACAGGTGAGATTTAAAGGGGAGTAGAGGGACAGGTGAAAGACAAATTGGCCCGAAGGGACAGGTCAGATCAGCTGAAACCCGCATTGGTGCTTGTTTTGCCCCAGGAAACGTTATGAGCTCAGAGAGGGTGGCACATTAACACCACTCTGGAGAGCCTTTACTGAACTCAGAGAGGGTGGCACATTAACACCACTCTGGAGAGCCTTTACTGAACTCAGAGAGGGTGGCACATTAACACCACTCTGGAGAGCCTTTACTGAACTCAGAGAGGGTGGCACATTAACACCACTCTGGAGAGCCTTTACTGAACTCAGAGAGGGTGGCACATTAACACCACTCTGGAGAGCCTTTACTGGACTCAGAGAGGGTGGCACATTAACACCACTCTGGAGAGCCTTTACTGGACTCAGAGAGGGTGGCACATTAACACCACTCTGGAGAGCCTTTACTGAGCTCAGAGAGGGTGGCACATTAACACCACTCTGGAGAGCCTTTACTGAACTCAGAGAGGGTGGCACATTAACACCACTCTGGAGAGCCTTTACTGAACTCAGAGAGGGTGGCACATTAACACCACTCTGGAGAGCCTTTACTGACTCAGAGAGGGTGGCACATTAACACCACTCTGGAGAGCCTTTACTGACTCAGAGAGGGTGGCACATTAACACCACTCTGGAGAGCCTTTACTGAACTCAGAGAGGGTGGCACATTAACACCACTCTGGAGAGCCTTTACTGAGCTCAGAGAGGGTGGCACATTAACACCACTCTGGAGAGCCTTTACTGAGCTCAGAGAGGGTGGCACATTAACACCACTCTGGAGAGCCTTTACTGAACTCAGAGAGGGTGGCACATTAACACCACTCTGGAGAGCCTTTACTGAACTCAGAGAGGGTGGCACATTAACACCACTCTGGAGAGCCTTTACTGAACTCAGAGAGGGTGGCACATTAACACCACTCTGGAGAGCCTTTACTGAACTCAGAGAGGGTGGCACATTAACACCACTCTGGAGAGCCTTTACTGAACTCAGAGAGGGTGGCACATTAACACCACTCTGGAGAGCCTTTACTGAGACTCAGAGAGGGTGGCACATTAACACCACTCTGGAGAGCCTTTACTGAGCTCAGAGAGGGTGGCACATTAACACCACTCTGGAGAGCCTTTACTGACTCAGAGAGGGTGGCACATTAACACCACTCTGGAGAGCCTTTACTGAGACTCAGAGAGGGTGGCACATTAACACCACTCTGGAGAGCCTTTACTGAGCTCAGAGAGGGTGGCACATTAACACCACTCTGGAGAGCCTTTACTGAGCTCAGAGAGGGTGGCACATTAACACCACTCTGGAGAGCCTTTACTGAGCTCAGAGAGGGTGGCACATTAACACCACTCTGGAGAGCCTTTACTGAGCCAGGGGTGCAATAACACATCTGGAGAGCTACGCTCGGGGCACATTAACACCACTCTGGAGAGCCTTTACTGAACTCAGAGAGGGTGGCACATTAACACCACTCTGGAGAGCCTTTACTGAACTCAGAGAGGGTGGCACATTAACACCACTCTGGAGAGCCTTTACTGAGCTCAGAGAGGGTGGCACATTAACACCACTCTGGAGAGCCTTTACTGAACTCAGAGAGGGTGGCACATTAACACCACTCTGGAGAGCCTTTACTGAACTCAGAGAGGGTGGCACATTAACACCACTCTGGACAGCCTTTACTGAGCTCAGAGAGGGTGGCACATTAACACCACTCTGGAGAGCCTTTACTGAACTCAGAGAGGGTGGCACATTAACACCACTCTGGAGAGCCTTTACTGAACTCAGAGAGGGTGGCACATTAACACCACTCTGGAGAGCCTTTACTGACCCTGCTGTAGTGTTCTCCTTCAGCGCCCATAATGGGCAGGGCCAATCACAACAAGCGAAAATGACCACAGGACCAGGACAGGGGCCCAGAGGAATTACACACCTGTCCCATCAGAATTGAGATATGGGACGTGAGTGCTGTTCTAACACCTGGCAGGAGAAATATGCGAGTATGGGACACAATTTCCTTCTCAGGATTTCTACCTTCAGCCCTCGTGTCTACATTAGGATTTACTCCTCAAACAAGGCAGGGTTATTACACCAGGAACACAGGGCTTCAGCGCACAGTTTTATCCCATCCAATAACTGATTTCATGCATACATACATACTCTCTCTCTCTCTATGACACACACACACACACGTATGCACAGTGTAGCTCAGCAGACTGACAGAACAGATCTGGATGTTTTGGGTGTGGTGGGGGATAAGGGGAGGTGTGGGGGGGGGTCTCTCATTCCTTCTTGCCTCCTGAGTGAATCCAAACATGAAGATCATCAAAGACTCCCCCCACTTTGATCAACTCTTCAAAGACTCCTCTGCCATCAAAGTCCATCAGGGTGGGAATCGGCAGGGAAAACTTCTGCCTCAGGGAGAAGCCCAGCGGAAAATAAAAAGGGCGCTGCTAATTGCTAATTATACAGTCCAAACGAGCGCGGTGTGGCGGACTGCTACTGGGGGAGGAGTCTCGCAGATAAACCCCGCCTTCCAACTGGTGGTGGGAGGGGGCTTGCACATCTATAGACTGAGCACCTCAGCTAGAGTAGAGCGGTATATTTCATGTAAACAGCTGTTGCGCTGGATGTGGGAGTGGCCTGGCAGAAACAGCATGCCCCCCCTAGCGGGTGGTGGGCGGGGCATTGTGTAAAGACCCCGCCCTCAGCTGGAGATGCCTGACCTCCATTCCCGTGGTGGGAGGGGCCTAGGAGATGGTGGGAGAGGCCTAGCAGAACACATGGCAGTACTAAATGTTCCAGCCTGAGCAGCAGCAGCAGGAGGAAAAAAAGGGAAGAAGTGTAAGAACAAGGCTGAGGAAGAGAGAGAAAAAGATGGAAAAAAGAGAGCAGAAGGACGATAGATGATATAGAATGAAAGATGTTTCACTTATTTAAACGCTTGTATTAGTAAGTGACATACTCTTGGCAGCTGTGTGTGTTTTAAAAGAGACAAATTTACATATAATGTGTCCACAGCACTTAGCTCCACTGTTCCCACCACTGAAATATGGGCATGGTGTCACCTAAGGCAGCAAACTTCACACGCATGCCAGAGAGAGAGAGAGAGAGAGAGAGAGAGAAAGAGAGAGAGAGAGAGAGAGATATCTGTTCTCTGAAGCTCCATCTGCATGTGAGTGAAGTGAGTGAGTGAGATTTTTTTTGTTGAAATTAATGATTTCAATGTATAATGGAAGTCCTGGGGTCAAGGGAGAGGACTTTTTTTTTTTTAAACCCTTCCCACATATTTTTCTTATTCCCGTCTTTCTCTCCTGTCTCTTTGTACTTAGCGAGATATTAAATGGATCAGAGGTCCCCGCAGCGATCTCAGGCCATATTTCACATCTTGCGCTCGGTGGAAGTCACATGACTGCTTTATGAAAGGCCTCCAATCAGAGAACAAGGAAGAGAGATTAGATTACAGCAAATTAGAAAGACAGAAGCGAGGTTTCTGAGCGACCTGCGACCCCCGTTCTTACCCCCGCACCCCCAAAGCAGGGACAGGCTAATGACCCCACACCCACAGCTCCGCCTCCTGTTCAGTCCCGCGCGATTACCGCTGGACTGTCCCTTCATCAGCGGTAACGGGAGGGTAGGGCCTCTCTTCCTCCAGGCAGGAGAGGAAACGTTCCGCACGCAGGTACTCAGCCAGGAGCTGAACCAGTAAAAGCTTTGCCAAGGTCTGGAGAAGCACAACACACCTGCTGTCCAACTCTGAACTCTGACTTGTGCACATTCAACGCATTCGGAAAGGAGGAAGTTACTGGTGCTGATAGAAAAGGAGTCTGAGTGTGCAGCACAGAAAAAGTACAAAACGGCCATCTGAGCTACAGACACAGGTTAAAAAAATACTGGAAAAAATTCATGAATAAAAAATAAAAACACAAGTCCTCTTCTATGAACCTCAGCCATCTGCAGGCTGTGACCCTGACATAGCTGCTCTGTATGGACAGAGAGACTCATGGGAAATCAGCAGATCACAGGCATTCAATCCCATCATTCCTTGAGGTTTGGCAGCTAGCACCTTTAAAAGGATGCAGAGGCTTCCTCAGAGACCAGGGGCCCAGCCATAAAGGCCTTCAGACACACACACACACACACACTCCACCGAGCTGCGTCTGAAACACACACACACACACACACAAACACACACTCACTCCACCGAGCTGCGTCTGAAACACACACACACACACAAACACACACTCCACCGCCCTGCATCTGAAACACACACACACACACACACACACACACTCCATCGCCCTGCATCTGAAACACACACACACACACACACCCCACCTCGCATAAAATAAGTACATAACACCAGGCCCAGTGCACTTACACTCGCACCACCACCCAAACCGCTCGATAGCACTGCAGTGCTGCCAGAGACACAGCACAGCGTGTAAACAGAGCTAACACACACACACACACACACACTCCACCGCGCTGCGTCTGAAACACACTGAGCTGCATGTGCAGGAGGGGGAGCACAGTGCACAAACAGCGGCTGCAGCTATGCGCAGTCATCAGAGTCTGCACCAGCATGCACACCAGTGCATTTCCTGCAGTTGAGTTTTCTAAAGGAAGCAATGCGCATTTGAGCTGCACGTCTGCCATCTGAATGTCTGGGAAGGTGATTGGCAGGCGGAGTACCCAAGGTCGGGGTGGGGGGGGGGGGGGTGGGGATGGGGGGGCAAGGATGCAGTCTCACAGAAAAAGTTCAGAATTTCACATAAACAATGTCTTCACTGATTTAAATCACTCAGCAGCAAACTGAGAGACGCAGATGAGCTGAGGACGCAGTAATGATCATTTCATGTGCGGCTGAGTTAGCAGAGCTCTGGGGCTGAATCAGAAATGAGGACGGCAGAGACGTGTCCTAAAAGCCCGTTCCACCTGCCTGTGAACACGAGGCACACACCGGAAAATGCAAAAATTGCCTCAAAAATGACATTTTAATGGAAGTAAAATGAAATGGTTTATTTTCAAAATGCTTACTGATCGTTAACTTTAAAAGATGTCACAAAAAAATCACCTGAATTACCCCTGCAGCAGTCACGCTGAACAGATCAGACATGTTCTACATTCGCTCACATTTCTCCCATTAAATCATCAAAACTTTATGCTTCTAAGTGGCAGAATTTTATTTGAAATGCAAAGCAAAAAAAAACTTTACAGTATTTAAAGTCCCTGGACAGACTCGGGTCATTAAAATTCCTGGATGCCTGATTCTGTGAACAGTGCCGTTCCTTCACAGAGGCCACATCACCTCACATTCCAGAGCACAAACATTCTTTAGGCAGCACACCGTCTCTGAGAGAGGCTGGGAAAGGGAGGCGACATAACTGCGCCTCGATACCATGGGCCAGCTGCTTTCAGCCTGTGAGAACGCCAGATTCAGCCACACACACCACACGATCCAGCGTCAGATTCAGTCACACACACCACACGATCCAGCGCCAGATTCAGTCACACACACCACACAATCCAGCGCCAGATTCAGCCACACACACCACATGATCCAGCCCCAGATTCAGTCACACACACCACACGATCCAGCCCCAGATTCAGTCACACACCACACGATCCAGCCCCAGATTCAGTCACACACACCACACGATCCAGCGCCAGTTTCACAGTCACACACACCACATGATTCAGCCCCAGATTCAGCCACACACACCACACGATCCAGCCCCAGATTCAGCCACACACACCACACGATCCAGCGCCAGATTCAGCCACACACACCACACGATCCAGCCCCAGATTCAGTCACACACACCACACAATCCAGCGCCAGATTCAGCCACACACACCACATGATCCAGCCCCAGATTCAGTCACACACACCACACGATCCAGCCCCAGATTCAGTCACACACCACACGATCCAGCCCCAGATTCAGTCACACACACCACACGATCCAGCGCCAGTTTCACAGTCACACACACCACATGATTCAGCCCCAGATTCAGCACACACACACACGATCCAGCCCCAGATTCAGCCACACACACCACACGATCCAGCGCCAGATTCAGCCACACACACCACACGATCCAGCCCCAGATTCAGCACACACACCACACGATCCAGCCCCAGATTCAGTCACACACACCACACGATCCAGCCCCAGATTCAGCCACACACACCACACGATCCAGCCCCAGATTCAGCCACACACACCACACGATCCAGCGGCAGATTCAGCCACACACACCACACGATCCAGCCCCAGATTCAGCCACACACACCACACGATCCAGCCCCAGATTCAGTCACACACACCACACGATCCAGCCCCAGATTCAGCCACACACACCACACGATCCAGCCCCAGATTCAGCCACACACACCACACGATCCAGCGCCAGATTCACAGTCACACGTGATCCAGATTAATATTCCCGAGTCAGATCCCACTCAGCTCCAGAATTAAAATGAAATATGATTCATTCCTGGGGAATGTTATAGAGAGAGAGAGAGAGACACAAATCCTCCTAAAGAATCTGAATTGATTTATATCTGTATGATTTAAGCTACCTGTCTTATCTGAACTAAACTGTATATTTAATATTGTAAATTAAGTTCATAAATATATATAGCCATGAACATCTTCAGTAGGTGTAATAAGGGGGAGTATTTAATTATTTCTAAGCTGGTAAAAAAGAATGATTTATTCTAAAGGAATATTACTTATACCCTTGGGAGAAATACAAGACATGCATAAATGAATAAAAAAATCTGTACAAAAATAGCAAGGTACAGTATTAATAGTCTGTCATTACTAGAAATGCAGCAGTGAACTGGGCAGAATGGGTGCTGTCTGCACCAGCAAATGGCAAACAGCTCAATACTGTATAGGAGGGCAGAGAGGAAAGGTGTGTGTGCGAGTCTGTGAGTGTGCAGGTGTGTGTGTGAGAGTCTGTGAGTGTGCAGGTGTGTGTTTGTGCTTAGACTACGGGGGGGGTGTCTGTGCTTAGACTACACGGGGGGGGGGGGGGGGTAATGCAAAATAGCTTCACTTTGAAAGTCTATTTGAAGTCTATGTTTAATTTTTTAACTTCACACTAATCTTGGTTATTACTAATCTTTCTTGAGCAAACCTTCTATTCCTATTTATTTTGGAAACAGCCCCTCTCCTCATTACTGATAAAGGCATTTCCTTCTGCAAACCAAACCAAGAGTAGGTACATAATGTGCAGAGCTCTGTTGTACAGTCTGTGGGTAATAACAGCAGCAGTGTGTGGCAACATGAACCAAACATCACTACAGGGGACCTGAACACAGCTGTCTGTATAAGATGGCCTCAGGTAGCCGGGGTCACCACGGTAATCAACCCAACCATAGTTACCAGGAGACAAACAGAGGGTTGAGCACCATGGATGCTGAGCTCATGGTTTTACCTCATCTTAAAAGCACACTGGTGACAAAAAAACATGTCTCCTGCACAAAGAGCTGGCAAGTCTGCTACAGCATGTAGTGAACATGCAGAGTTCCTATCACTCATTAACAGTCGTGTACACTACAGGGTGTGGTGTTTGTTTTGTCTAACACTGGGTTTTTCATAGCAGCAGAAAAGGTTGTTTCTCATCAGGGAAAGGAATCATCCGGGTTCTCTCAGAGATACAGAGACAGGCGCTTGCTGGCAGTGAAACATTCACAGGAATAAAGAGAATAATCGTGAAGACTCGGGCTCCTGTTCTGAACAACACCAAACAGCAGTCCAGCGGGTGCAGACGGTCCCAGCCTCCCTGCGTGGGACATGGTGTGGTGTCACTGATGGAGCGCTCGGCGAGCTCTGGCCTCTTTCACTGCCCAGAGCTGGAAGGCTTCATATCGGTGATCCTGCCCACAAGCCAAGGACATGGCATGTGATGACATCACTGGAGTCTATTGTCTAGGTAACCTTTAAAATTATGAATTCTGAGTCACGAGTTTTTGAAAAACTGCACTAGAAATAAAACTATAACTGTCCTCCCTAGATCTTAAAACAGCACTGCCAAAAATAAATGCAATAACTCTTCTTCTCTCGCACGTTCACACACTCAAAATAGCATCCCCTCTCTGGACAAATGTAGGTAAGGCTGACCTACAAATGGACCCAACTTTGATGGGAAAGACATCTATGATTTCATCATACTCAGCTGCTTTATTTCTCTCTTTTCTATTTAAATGTTACAGGATGGTTCATCATTACCTGTTTCACCAGTGCTCACGAGCTCCCAGCCGCTGGTGGCTGCCACAGCCCTGAGTAACGGTTTGAGAGCTAATGCATTAGCCGCTTTCTCTACTGACAGCACTGATCCTGCTAGCTTTCTCCTGCTAGCTCCCTTAGCCCAGCCAGAACAGCGGGGAGAGAGAGAGAGAGAGAGAGAGAACACAGCCAGAACAGTGGAGAGAGAGAGAGAGAGAACACAGCCAGAACAGTGGAGAGAGAGAGAGAGAGAGAGAACACAGCCAGAACAGCGGAGAGAGAGACAGAGAGAGAGAGAGAGAACACCGCTCTGCCCTCCAGAATGACCTATCCTCTGAGGAATCTCCCGTGCACAGAGAGATAGTACAGATGGGAGGTAGGGCGATCGGGGGCTATTGACAAAGCTCCAAGGTTCTCACCCCCATCCCTGAACAGAGCGGTCTCCAGTGAATCTAACACGCTCACCCCCCAAACCCCCACGGCTCTCTAAAGCCAGCCATATAACCACCCCCTACATATGACTGCCTACACAATCCCTTGACTCCCCAACCCAATTGAATCCACAGGTTTTCACTACAAAAGAATATTGATTTTCTCAGTTAATAGACCTGGTTAAATCAAGGTTAAATAAAAAATCTTTAGAATTCCCTCTCCAATCAAGAGCGGTGAGTCACGGGCATGACATCCACATCAAAGCCAGATGTGTGCGCCAGCTCACACTCAAACACTACTACAGGAGCGCTAACGTTAGCCTGGGAAGAGCCATATCTACCACAGGAGCGCTAACGTTAGCCTGGGAAGAGCCATATCTACCACAGGAGCGCTAACGTTAGTCTGGGAATAGCCATATCTACTACAGGAGCGCTAACGTTAGCCTGGGAAGAGCCATATCTACCACAGGAGCGGTAACGTTAGCCTGGGAAGAGCCATATCTACTACAGGAGCGCTAACGTTAGCCTGGGGCATATCTCACGAGCGCTAACATTAGCCTGGAGGCATCTACCAGGAGCGCTAACGTTAGCCTGGGAATAGCCATATCTACCACAGGAGCGCTAACGTTAGCCTGGGTAGGGCTATATCTACCACAGGAGCGCTAACATTAGCCTGGGTAGGGCTATATCTACCACAGGAGCGCTAACGTTAGCCTGGGTAGGGCTATATCTACCACAGGAGCGCTAACATTAGCCTGGGTAGGGCTATATCTCTGATGATGGTCACTGCTTGTCTGAGGGGAACTGATACGCATCCCTGACAGGGAGATAGCAGTGGTCTCAGGAACCCTGGCTGATTTAACCCCTCCCTGCCCCAGGTGGGGTAAAACCCTGTATCACCCATCGCTGCAGTGTTCCAGACCATGAGCTATTTCCATAGCCTCAGCTGGCCTAGGTGCAGGGTAAACCTGGTAGATCAAACTGAACACACTGCAGTGTTCCAGACAGAAGATTTACATTCACCATAAACAACTGCATTCCTCTAGAGTGGTCAGTGTTGAAAACCACTCTGCACTCTGAACTCGATGGTCACAAAACTCCAGGAATCGAGACTGAAGCTAGCCGAGTCACTCCCTTGTCAACACTTTTTGGTAAACAGGCTGAAACAGCCTACTTTCTTTTTAAAAATTTCATTTCCTCATTCTGAGCAGTTAAATTGTCAACCGACAGAAGAACATTAAAAATGGATAGTCATTCACTTTTGACCATTTTTTGCTTCAGGGCAGAAGACTAGCCAAGGGCATCTGGGGTCGTACTCTGAATAATTGATACTTTATCTTCCTGTTTTCATTCAAAATATACATATTTAATCAGACTTTATCAAGGATCAATTTTTAAGTTTCCACATTATTTTCTGTTTGGCAATAAAATCAAGGACAAGTAAAAATATAGCTGTACGAGGCAATAACTGGGATTGAAGCAGAGCATAAATCACAGAGACACAGTAAAACTGCAAACTAGCGATGTGCTTGGGCAGTAGCTCAGGCCCACAAACCCCTTATCCTGCACCATAGCACAGACGATTCACCCCACAAACCCCTTATCCTGCACCATAGCACAGACTATTCACCCCACAAACCCCTCATCCTGCACCATAGCACAGACTATTCACCCCACAAACCCCTCATCCTGCACCATAGCACAGACTATTCACCCCACAAACTCCTTATCCTGCACCATAGCACAGACTATTCACCCCACAAACCCCTTATCCTGCACCATAGCACAGACGATTCACCCACAAACCCCTTATCCTGCCCATAGCACAGACGATTCACCCCACAAACCCCTATCCTGCACCATAGCACAGATGATTCACCCCACAAACCCCTCATCCTGCACCATAGCACAGACTATTCACCCCACAAACCCCTCATCTTGCACCATAGCACAGACTATTCACCCACAAACCCCTATCCTGCACCATAGCACAGACTATTCACCCCACAAACCCCTCATCCTGCACCAAGCACAGACTATTCACCCCACAAACTCCTTATCCTGCACCATAGCACAGACTATTCACCCCACAAACCCCTTATCCTGCACCATAGCACAGACTATTCACCCCACAAACCCCTTATCCTGCACCATAGCAGACTATTCACCCAACAAACCCCTTATCCTGCACCATAGCAGACTATTCACCCCACAAACCCCTCATCCTGCACCATAGCACAGACTATTCACCCCACAAACCCCTCATCCTGCATCATAGCACAAAACTGAGCTTTTTTTCTGAAAGAGGAACCAAACAACATATTTTAAATGTTTCCTTCTCTGCAGGGTTGGTTGTGCTCTTCCTGTTCTCCAGCTGAGCTGAAATCTGAACATGAATGGGCTGAACTTCAGCTGCAGCTGACCCTAGCAGCACGTTCACATGGACCGCCTGAACCCCTGGTGTGTCTGAGCCCCCCCCCCGCCCTTACCCCCGACAGCAGAGAAACCTTCCCCACTCAGGAAGGAAGGCAGAACCACCACTTTCTGCAAGTAAAACCCACCTTTCTGTAAGCAACTACACCTGAAATTAGTTTTTGTTTATTTATTTAAACTAGTCCTTGTCTTTGTGCTGATTTACCGGGGTTAAATGTGCCTTTTATCACCATGGCTGAAATTGCCTGGTAAATGCATCGTTTGAACACTGAAGTGCCACTGCATTGAGAACCTGCACTTTAACAGGATCAGCCACTGGAGCCAGTTTCACAGGACAACTCTCCAGGAGGGCCAAACTGGGTGGTGTTACTGAGCTGTTTTTATACCGTATGATCATCATGGCATGAGCTGAGTTTTTGTGTATTATATTGTACTGAAGCAGCTGTGTGTCTGTATATGCAGTTGCAAGTTTTCCAGAGTTATGTAAGTCGCTCTGGATAAGAGTGTCTGCTAGATGCCTGTAATGTAAATGTAATATATATTACCAAATCCACTTCCTGTTTTCCAGTTGGCACATAGAGGCTGCCATCACACCCAGCATGAAGTCGGTACAGTATCTCTTTGGGGCATAATGTCTTTGTTTTTCCCTTACTTACTTCTAATATAGACAGAGAGTGTGACTTCCAAACAAACTGCAAACGAAGAATGTAAATTTATACTAATGAAAAATGTCATATACTTGCTCAAACACTGAAACAGTCCTGACAGCATATTTGCTTCTTTTCACCGTCAGGCCATCTAAATATATCAATGTGCTAATTTATGTTAAGTTCATTACAAATTCTCATTAATTTTCACATGATTAATACATTTCTGTGCCAAATTTGAAGACATCAAATTTTTTTCAAGACATTTTTTTTAAAATAAAGTCGTTTTTTCTTAATTTCTTTAAATATCAACCTTATTTGAAATGTGTTAACACCTATAGATTATGTGTGGATTATACTATAAAGCAGTTTGCTTGCATGGTCAAAACAAACTGATTAGATTTGCATTCAGCCTCTTGGCTCTGGTTTAAGGCAACAATATGATCAAAGCCACACAATCAGTGCGAATGCAAGAAGGGCTGGTGAAGAATTTCAGAAATATAAATGAAATGGAATTAACCCGTCTCTGAAGTACTGCAGGAAGGAGGGAATTTCAAGCAAAAGCTCCGTTGTGATGATCAAGCAGCTCAGGGACTGAGGAGAGCCAAAACAACAGAGCGATAAGGAAGCAGAAAGGCACGGATCGGGGGAAGGCTTTTAAAAAGCTCAAAGTCAGTGACTGCCCTTTTAACATGGCCAGGTCAATCACAGGTGTATTACACCACCTGGATGCTGTTTAGAGCTCAACACCCAACCGCTGGCTAACGGATTAAAGTAGTTAGGAAAAAACAACAACAACAACTTTTAAAGAACTAAAGAGTTCTACAGGAAAAAGTCCATGGACCAGAAAGATCCTCTCTGACGAGCCTGCAGTACATAATTGTCGATTTTGATGAAAAACTTTTAAATAAGAGTTGAATGCTTTGTTCTGTGCTCTAATCAGGATTTGAGAGGGTTTATACACAATTTTAGAGGGTTTGTTCTGGAGTAGAGATGGATTGTTCTGGAGTAGAGATGGATTGTTCTGGAGTAGAGATAGATTGTTCTGGAGCTGAGATGGTTTTCTGGTCATGTCCAGCCCATTTCCGTCCCATTCACCCCAATTTAAACCACACGGAGAAGGACATAACCCTGAGTAATTAATATAAAAATGCTCGACAGAGTGAACCCAACACCTGCCCAGGATTACCATAAAACTAGAGAGAGATGATGATGCCTCTGTATGAAAGCACATGACTTCCCTAAAAACGATGGCAACAATGTCACAAAAATAATTCAGTCTCTGCTTTGCCTCAGTGCCATTATGCTCATTAACATCCATTTCTGCTGGCGGGGGGTGATGGGATGGTATATATAGTTGCCATTGTGACTGTCAGAATTTCTCCCAGAAGGCAGTGCTACTGAGGGGCAGGTCTGAGTGTAATGCATCTCTCCTGGATCCCCGAGGACTGTCAGACACAGAGAAACGACCGCAGATCCATCCATGATAAATCCACCTCGGGGGACGCCGCCCTTTAAATTGCTCTGGAGATTAGGAGGTTCAGAACACTCGATTGTTGCCACCAAAAAAAAAACAATAAAAATCTGTGGTGAAATGCGTGAGCATGCGAGAAGCTGATGGGGGGGGGGCAGCGTAAGTGATGGGGGCCGGCATGGCAGTCTGCCCCCCCCCCCCATCAGAATTACCTGCAATTTTACTGTGCTGCTCCTGGGGCCGGTGGGGAAAAAAAAAAAAACACCCTCTCCGCCCCCCACCCCTACAGATACATCTAAAACATGGATTAGGGGTCAAGTGAAGGACGAAGGTTCCACAGCGCAGTTTAGATAAAGGAATGAGCGCTCAGGCTTTTAACAGAGCTGCACCCTGCCTGAGCACCAGCACTCACTTCACAACATGAATTAAAACACCGAGCACACATCCAATGGATTAAAACATCGAGCACACATCCAACGGATTAAAACATCCAGCACACATCCAACGGATTAAAACATCGAGCACACATCCAATGGATTAAAACATCCAGCACACATCCAATGGATTAAAACATCCAGCACACATCCAATGGATTAAAACATCCAGCACACATCCAATGGATTAAAACATCCAGCACACATCCAATGGATTAAAACATCCAGCACACATCCAATGGATTAAAACATCAGCACACATCCAATGGATTAAAACATCAGCACACATCCAATGGATTAAAACATCCAGCACACATCCAATGGATTAACACATCCAGCACACATCCAACGGATTAACACATCCAGCACACATCCAACGGATTAAAACATCGAGCACACATCCAACGGATTAAAACATCCAGCACACATCCAATGGATTAAAACATCAGCACATCCAATGGTTAAACATCACACACATCCAATGGATTAAAACATCCAGCACACATCCAATGGATTAAAACATCAGCACACATCCAATGGATTAAAACATCCAGCACACATCCAATGGATTAAAACATCCAGCACACATCCAATGGATTAAAACATCCAGCACACATCCAATGGATCAAAACATCCAGCACACATCCAATGGATTAAAACATCCAGCACACATCCAATGGATTAAAACATCCAGCACACATCCAATGGATTAAAACATCCAGCACACATCCAATGGATTAAAACATCCAGCACACATCCAATGGATTAAAACATCCAGCACACATCCAATGGATTAAAACATCCAGCACACATCCAATGGATTAAAACATCCAGCACACATCCAATGGATTAAAACATCCAGCACACATCCAATGGATTAAAACATCCAGCACACATCCAATGGATTAAAACATCCAGCACACATCCAATGGATTAAAACATCCAGCACACATCCAATGGATTAAACATCCAGCACACATCCAATGGATTAACACATCCAGCCACATCCAATGGATTAAAACATCCAGCACACATCCAATGGATTAAAACATCCAACATCAGGTTAACACACATCCAATGGATTAAAACATCAGCACACATCCAATGGATTAAAACATCCAGCACACATCCAATGGATCAAAACATCCAGCACACATCCAATGGATCAAAACATCCAGCACACATCCAATGGATTAAAACATCCAGCACACATCCAATGGATTAAAACATCCAGCACACATCCAATGGATTAAAACATCCAGCACACATCCAATGGATTAAAACATCCAGCACACATCCAATGGATTAAAACATCCAGCACACATCCAATGGATCAAAACATCCAGCACATCCAATGGATTAAAACATCCAGCACACATCCAATGGATTAAAACATCCAGCACACATCCAATGGATTAAAACACCCAGCACACATCCAATGGATTAAAACATCCAGCACACATCCAATGGATTAAAACACCCAGCACACATCCAATGGATTAAAACATCCAGCACACATCCAATGGATTAAAACACCCAGCACACATCCAATGGATTAAAACACCCAGCACACATCCAATGGATCAAAACATCCAGCACACATCCAATGGATTAAAAACACAGCCCTGTTCATTCTCACAGACTGAGCAGGATTACTCCTTTCATGGTTTAATTCAATGTTCAAGGCCCATTTATACAGGTCTAAACACTAATACACCGCCACATATAAATTAATTTTATAATTACAGTAGAAATGTATGGACACGTAACAAGCTTTGGTAATAAGCTTCCAAGTCTGGTGTGGAAGTATTTAGTATAATAATTATTTCACAAATGTGCCATACATTTGCTGATCAAAGCAGTTTCAGGTTCACAGATTTATATATTTCCTATCAATAAATACATGTTCTCATTTCCAGTCAGAAGAGAAGTACTTTCCCAGCAATGACAAAAAAAATTGCATCATTTACTACCCACTTTTAACTGGTAATGGTTTCAAATGTAAATACAAACATATTTAGTAAGTTTTTTCAGATAAGCAGGTCCCTAAAATGTGAGACAGGCTATAAATGTGTCTATATTTACTCGGTCAGTTATGATCCTTAAATCTCCCCTGATGTCATGCTGTTGCTGCGCAAGCCTGTGGGCTGGGGCAGTGATCTTTGGAGCAGGAGTGTGACTGTGGGCACGGGGGCGATGCAGAATCTTAACGCATTGCTGAGAGTCACGCGTGAGGTCAGACCCGATCGATGCTGTGTGTGAGCCCGTCAGCCCTGTCTAAGCAGAGCGGGGTCCAGCGTCTGGTGAACGTCCAGCTCGATAGAACGCTGGAGAGACTGCAGCCGTGTGAGCAGCGCGCTCTTGGGGAGGGCGATCGGAAAGGTGGCGGCATCACAGCGTAGCAGCCCAACGCCTCGCCCCCCCCCCCCCTCACCGCCACAAACCCCCCCCGACCCAAACCCTCCTCCTCCCATCACTTTCTCTCTTTTTTGTCTCGCTTCACAACTCAAACTAAAAAATATGATTGATGGACATGCTTATAACACACACACACACACAGTTATAACACAAACACACACGCTTAAAACACACACACAGACACGCTTATAATATGATTATAACACACAAACACACACACACACGCTTATGACACACACTCACCCTCTCACCATAAATGTGCTCACAGGACTGGCCATGACTCTGAGGGGGGGGGGGGGGGGGTGCTTGGATAGCGGGGGAGGATGGGGGGGGGGGGGGGAGCAGCTCGGTCAGGTCAGCCATCATATCAGTAACACCTCAATGACTAACCCCCCCCAGTGGGAGTGTGTGACCTGATTAAGTTGTGGTGGGCGTGGGGGGGGGTTGGATGATTGGCGCCTGCTCCTCGTACCCAGGCTTATCGCCAACATCAAACAGGCCGCCAAGATTGGATTGAGGGACAGACGGGGGCATGGGGGGGGGGGTGACGCCACAGCTTAATTCCTTCCACAGGACAGCCCAAGTGACCCCCCCCCCCCCCCCCGATTCCCACAGCACCACGGAGACACACGCCCAGACCCGCCCGCGATTCCCACAGCACCATGGAAACACACGCCCAGACCCGCCCCCGATTCCCACAGCACCGCGGAGACACACACCCAGATAAACAAAGAACAATAAGAGCTGATACTCTACTCCTGTCATTTATTCCACACATCTCCGCATCTGAGGAGTCAGGAAGCGAACAGACAGGTGAAAGAGGGAGAGGATTTTAAACAGATTCAGTCTGAACGCACAACACTTCACCCTCCTGGGAGTCAGCTATGGACTGTACAAATATGTCATTCATCTACACCATCCCTAAATATGTACCTACACGGAAAAATGCTCAGCGTTCATTTAACGTAAGCGATGTAAGAGAGATCAAATATGCTCTAAGCAAAATGAACTCTATCTAGTGTTGATTTAACACTGTGTTTATCTTTAAGAGCGAGCAGCAGGTATGCTGTATGAGCTGAGAAGGTGAGGCTGAGCTCTCCGTAGCGTCCCTTAGCAACGCGGCTGGAGGCACTGGACTTGAAAGTGTTAAATAACCTGCTGTGATGCGTGACTCATCTCTGACCTCACACACGCGTGCAGACTGACCCAGGATCAGCGCTGTGGTGACCTGTCCTGCCCTGTTCCTCACATTAAACATGCGGCCTGACTCCCTTTAGCCCCACAGACCCCCCTCATCCAGCCCCTCTGCGTTCAGCCCCTCTGCGTTCAGCCCCTCTGCGTTCAGCCCCTCTGCGTTCAGCCCCTCTGCGTTCAGCCCCTCTGCGTTCAGCCCCTCTGCGTTCAGCCCCTCTGCGTTCAGCCCCTCTGCGTTCAGCCCCTCTGCGTTCAGCCCCTCTGTGTTCAGCCCCTCTGCGTTCAGCCCCTCTGTGTTCAGCCCCACTGTGTTCAGTTCCTCTGTGTTCAGCTCCTCTGTGTTCGGCCTCTCTGTGTTCGGCCTCTCTGTGTTCAGTTCCTCTGTGTTCAGCCTCTCTGTGTTCAGCCCCACTGTGTTCAGCCCCACTGTGTTCAGCCTCTCTGTGTTCAGCCCCTCTGCGTTCAGTTCCTCTGTGTTCAGCCTCTCTGTGTTCAGCCCCACTGTGTTCAGTTCCTCTGGGTTCAGTTCCTCTGTGTTCAGCCTCTCTGTGTTCGGCCTCTCTGTGTTCAGTTCCTCCGTGTTCAGCCTCTCTGTGTTCAGCTCCTCTGTGTTCAGCTCCTCTGTGTTCAGTTCCTCTGTGTTCAGCCCCTCTGGGTTCAGAGCCCAAACCTCCAAGTGTGCCAGAGCCGTTTGACGGGATGCCGTTAATCCGACTCAATTACCACTCTGCACCCCCCCATCCCCCCCACCCCCCCCACCCCTCCCACCCCCAGGTTCTCTTGCGCAACACTGATCTCCTCGTTGGAGAACTTGTTCATATGCAAATGAGAGGCGGTGTAACCATTTCAGATAAAGTCTGAGGATGGAAAAGAACAAGACTAGGAACAGAAATAAACCCCCCCCCCCACCCCCCGCGTCCCTCCCTGCCCACCCTCCCCATCCCATCTCACCCGCAGTCCCACAGTCACAGATTTTAATTAAAGGTTGGAGAAACCTGTACTAGCAGGGCAGCGTAAATAAGGTAAAAACATTAACGTTTACAACACGCATTCCAAATAATTAGGACCTGCAGAACGTGCTCTAAGACGGTGTTGTCCTGATGACTGTTTTATAATTCATGAGCCCATTAAGGCCGCCGGTGAAACAGCTCCTGACATTGCGCAGGTCACATTAGCATAATGTACACAGCGCCCGACAATAAAGACCAGCCCAAAACGGCTGCGTAGAAATAAACAACACAGGCAGCGAGCCATACTGTCTGCTCAGAAATGGGGAAATTATATCATCATACAATTACTGACAAAACTGCTGATTTTCACCCATTTTTAGTGCACTCTCCCTTAGAGATGATATCATAAAGCAGGTGACAATGTCTACAGAAGCCATCTTATACTGCGCTCTGTGATGCGGGGGAAATATCTGGGGGATCCTCGATCGTTCCCCACCGCAGAATTTCTGAAGACCCTTCAGATCCATGGGCATGTGCCTGGGGATTTCCCTCTTCAATTCCACACCACAGATTTATGTCCAGAGACTGAAACGGCCATTGTTAAATTCTGCGGTCAGTTTTTAATTTTTATGTTAGGGATCATTGTTATGAAGACAGGTTTATGCTTCATCAATCAATATATGTGTACTCCTAAAGAAATTATCAGCAGAGATTTAGATAGAGCATGTTTCTGTGTTTTATCCAGTTCATGGAGTTTGGAGATACTTATTTATAGGAAAGCATAAACAGCATGATAAGCTCCACCGAAATGCCAGCGCCACCCTACGCGCTCTCTCCCCGCTCTGTATACGGAGCGATCCTGCTGATCAGAGAAAGCCTTCGCCCTCATCTCCACACTCATCTCCTTCACACCACAATCCTTTCCTTCCATCAGAAAAACTCCACAATCCACTTCCTGCTGTCGGTGCACTCATCAAACGCAGGCGTGTGCGGGCGTGTGCGGGGGCAGGGGGGGCAGCGGGTCCATCTCCGCCTGGCATTTACGCGTGTGGGGCGGGCAGGAGGAGTCCCGCACTGATAAGGGGTGCTGAGGAAAGGTTTTGGGGTTGATTCCGGAGGTGATACGAGGGGCTCTGCACTTTTAGGGCCTTATCGCGCTGATGAGAAGGGTAACAGAAAAAGGTAAGCCCCCCCAAACCCCCCATCCCGTGTCTCTATCTCTGCCTAAACGGAGACAGATTTGGCCTTCGGTCGGGGGGGGGGGGGGGCGCTCAGCTTGGACGCAAAGCTTTTAAAAAGTCAGACTGACCCAATATTGGTTTCTGAGCCCTGTCCTGACGGGCGAGGGAGCGCAGACTCTGAGCCCTGTCCCAGGCGAGGGAGCGCAGATAACCTTTTGGCGAGATTCGCGTTGTGACGGGACGCCGAGATACAGGGGAGGAGAAAACAAAATAATGGCGATCACCACCTACAGCGCGGATTTAGAACAGGTACACACTGACGCATGTGCACTTAGAACAGGTACACACTGACACATGTGCACTTAGAACAGGTACACACTGCCGCATGTGCACTTAAAACAGGTACACACTGACGCATGTGCACTTAGAACAGGTACACACTGACGCATGTGCACTTAGAACAGGTACACACTGCCGCATGTGCACTTAGAACAGGTACACACTGACGCATGTGCACTTAGAACAGGTACACACTGACGCATGTGCACTTAACAGGTACACACTGACGCATGTGCACTTAGAACAGGTACACACTGACGCATGTGCACTTAACAGGTACACACTGACGCATGTGCACTTAAAACAGGTACACACTGCCGCATGTGCACTTAGAACAGGTACACACTGACGCATGTGCACTTAGAACAGGTACACACTGCCGCATGTGCACTTAACAGGTACACACTGCCGCATGTGCACTTAAAACAGGTACACACTGCCGCATGTGCACTTAAAACAGGTACACACTGCCGCATGTGCACTTAACAGGTACACACTGACACATGTGCACTTAGAACAGGTACACACTGCCGCATGTGCACTTAACAGGTACACACTGACGCATGTGCACTTAACAGGTACACACTGACGCATGTGCACTTAAAACAGGTACACACTGACGCATGTGCACTTAGAACAGGTACACACTGCCGCATGTGCACTTAGAACAGGTACACACTGACGCATGTGCACTTAAAACAGGTACACACTGACGCATGTGCACTTAAAACAGGTACACACTGACGCATGTGCACTTAAAACAGGTACACACTGCCGCATGTGCACTTAGAACAGGTACACACTGCCGCATGTGCACTTAAAACAGGTACACACTGCCGCATGTGCACTTAGAACAGGTACACACTGACGCATGTGCACTTAAAACAGGAACACACTGCCGCATGTGCACTTAGAACAGGTACACACTGCCGCATGTGCACTTAACAGGTACACACTGACGCATGTGCACTTAGAACAGGTACACACTGCCGCATGTGCACTTAGAACAGGTACCACTGCCGCATGTGCACTTAACAGGTACACACTGACACATGTGCACTTAGAACAGGTACACACTGCCGCATGTGCACTTAGAACAGGTACACACTGCCGCATGTGCACTTAACAGGTACACACTGACGCATGTGCACTTAGAACAGGTACACACTGCCGCATGTGCACTTAGAACAGGTACACACTGCCGCATGTGCACTTAACAGGTACACACTGACACATGTGCACTTAGAACAGGTACACACTGCCGCATGTGCACTTAGAACAGGTACACACTGCCGCATGTGCACTTAACAGGTACACACTGACGCATGTGCACTTAACAGGTACACACTGACGCATGTGCACTTAAAACAGGTACACACTGACGCATGTGCACTTAGAACAGGTACACACTGCCGCATGTGCACTTAGAACAGGTACACACTGACGCATGTGCACTTAGAACAGGTACACACTGCCGCATGTGCACTTAACAGGTACACACTGACGCATGTGCACTTAAAACAGGTACACACTGCCGCATGTGCACTTAAAACAGGTACACACTGACGCATGTGCACTTAAAACAGGAACACACTGCGCATGTGCACTTAGAACAGGTACACACTGACGCATGTGCACTTAAAACAGGTACACACTGCCGCATGTGCACTTAGAACAGGTACACACTGCCGCATGTGCACTTAACAGGTACACACTGACGCATGTGCACTTAACAGGTACACACTGACGCATGTGCACTTAGAATAGGTACACACTGACGCATGTGCACTTAAAACAGCTACGCATGCACGCACGCACACGCACAAACAAACACACAAATAAACACACATGCGCACGCACACACACAAACACACACACACGCACATGCACACACACACACACACACACACACACACAGAAAAATATGAGGCTGGTCTTCAAGTGATTGCATGGTCATTTTTATAATCCTTTTATAGAGAGCTGTAGCACAGGTGCACAGGGGTGGCAGATGGTAGCTGGTTTGTACAGGTGTGAATCACCTGTGTTTCCTGTTCATTATACAGCACCACCAGAACAACCTTCACACTCATTAATGTCAATGACAAATCATGGAAAATATGAATTCTTTAATTAAAGTCATGACATATACTAGATCTTCCGTGACTCTTCTCATTTTAAGAACATTGGGAGGTGACAATTTAAAAACGGTTCATTTTCCAAAGTTTGCTCTCATGTAGCGATCGATATATTAGGTCAGACGGGCGAGACCACAGCATGTACTGGCGCGGGAACTCGTTTGTCTTCTTGATGGAGCCCCTAATGGGGCTGTGTTTCTCGCCACACTGACACCGCTGCATTCTGGGGTGGAGGAGGACCCTGTCGTCCATCAGCCGAACAAAAGCCAGCACGCACACTGACATTTACGCCATAATTTCCACAGAGGGAAAGGGGGGAGAAGAGAGGGAGGGAGAGAGAGAGAGAGAGAGACTGGAGGAGGTGGACAAAGAAGCAGAGGAAAAGAGAAAAAAAGGAATGAAAGAGAAGTAGAAAGTGAAGGACAGAGAAAAGGGCAATGACTCATTTTGGCCTGAAAAAAGAAGGTACAGCTTAATTTCTAATGGCCAGTCCATTAATCAGCACCTCCTGCATCAGCACCTCCTGCATTGCCACCTCCATTTATCTAGGAATGCTTTAACAACAAAAAAAAAGAAACAGATTCCTGAAAACTAATACACAGGTAAAAAAGATTGCTGAGATTACTCAGCAGTAATTACAGTCCTGCCCTGTGCAGTAGCCCTGAGGAGCGCAGTCCTGCCCTGTGCAGTAGCCCTGAGTAGAGCAGTCCTGTCCTGTGCAGTAGCCCTGAGGAGCGCAGTCCTGCCCTGTGCAGTAGCCCTGAGGAGCGCAGTCCTGCCCTGTGCAGTAGCCATGAGTAGAGCAGTCCTGCCCTGTGCAGTAGCCCTGAGTAGAGCAGTCCTGCCCTGTGCAGTAGCACTGAGTAGAGCAGTCCTGCCCTGTGCAGTAGCACTGAGTAGAGCAGTCCTGCCCTGTGCAGTAGCCCTGAGTAGAGCAGTCCTGCCCTGTGCAGTAGCCCTGAGGAGCGCAGTCCTGCCCTGTGCAGTAGCACTGAGGAGCGCAGTCCTGCCCTGTGCAGTAGCCCTGCCCTGTGCAGTAGCCCTGAGGAGCGCAGTCCTGCCCTGTGCAGTAGCCCTGAGTAGAGCAGTCCTGCCCTGTGCAGTAGCCCTGAGTAGCGCAGTCCTGCCCTGTGCAGTAGCCCTGAGGAGCGCAGTCCTGCCCTGTGCAGTAGCCCTGAGGAGCGCAGTCCCTGTAATGGCCTCTGCGCAGCTCAAAGCCAGCAGAAACCAGGCTCAGTGAAACACAGGGAAACCAGGCTGCTTGCATCACACTTTTCAGAGAATGTCTGATGAACTGTAAAACCTCTGCATGCCATCTGCACTGGTTTCACAGCTCACACACACACACATGCTCACACACACGCGCACACACACACTCACGCACGCACACACGCACTCACACGCGCACTCACTCACACACACACGCACACACTAACACACACGCACACTCTCACACACACACGCATACACTCACACACGCACACTCACACACACACACACACACACACTCACTCACACCACACACACCATCACACTCACACCACCTACACTCAGCCACACTCACTCACACTCACTCCCTCACACACACACACACACACACTCACACACACACACACACACACACACACACACACACACACACAGGCTCTGGGCTGACTGACTCTCCGATGGAGACGGGGCCAGCTATCCAGGTGTCTGTGACCAATTCTAGAATGACACAGGAGCATCATGGGAAGAGAGCGCCGATTGGCACAGACCTTGATCTTTAAGCACACATTAGTAAGCAGATCCCCAGGGGACCAGGGGACTAAACAGGAGACTGTGACCTGCATGGGTGGGAAAAGGTGTTCACAGATACGCAGCTTCCATTTTAATATATAAATATATTTAATATAAATTTCACTACGCAACGCTTACGGCCAGGAGTCTGGACTGCGAGCTGTGCGATCTGTGTCAGTACCCACAATGCAGTGCAGCTAACAGGGAAATGAATTATATTAGAAATGGAATATGGGAAATCCTCAGGAGAGCACCCACACACAGATGTTACGCTCGCCTGCGAGTACTGTACCGATTTTTGGTTCATTTTTTTCGGAAAAATAAATAAAAATGCTGCAACAATTCAACAAATAAACATGATTTTTCTGAACAAGTCAAGCATCGCAGGTATTGTATAGCTATTAAATCCAGAAAAGTTATAAAAACTGACAATAAAGTCTAGCTAAGCTCTGAAAATTGGTACAGCTATTGATCTCCTCATACTGGACTTTTCCTTTCCAAATTTAAACAAATTCTACCATTAGATTTTGTACAATATTGGAATTCGTGTTAAAGACTTAAAGGGATGCTGAGAGATTGTGTATCATTTACACACACATCTTGCACTCATGCACTCTTTGATCTTTCCTCTTTAAAAGATATTCAAATATTGACTTTTTATAAAACGATATCACCATGTTTACATTGTTTGCACGCAACAATAAAATTAGACTGTAAGTAAACCTTGGCAATACTGGCACACCGATGGAAGATGAGTAAAGCACTTTATATTCAATCTAAATACAGACTGAAATAACTGCTTAACACAGCACACCGAGACGCTAATATTAGCCCAATAAAGCGATGCTACCTGTGGCACTTAAATTACGTCTGTTCTGAGAATACTTGACCTATGGAGCCAACTGTAAATTCGCACGTGCCGGGGAGAAGTGTGCAGTCATTTCACAGACTCTTAAATGGCTTTTCTGTGCCTTGAACAACAAAGACAAACTGGCACTCAGAAACTGCAAACAGCCAGGGGGGGTGCAGGCAACCGGGGGGGGGGGGGCAGTTAATATTCTGAGAAATTTTTACAGAACAGCTTTGAAATAAGTGAATTATAATGACTTCTGAAAAGAAAGTGACATAAGAGGGGGCGAAAGAGAAGAAAGGAAACATGTTTTTAATCACAGGCTCAGGCAGTGTGTTATAAAACCACAGCACTTACGAATAAGGCTGGGAGTTTGTCTCTGAGCAGTTGGGCAGTGTGTTATAAAACCACAGCACTTATGAATAAGGCTGGGAGTTTGTCTCTGAGCAGTTGGGCAGTGTGTTATAAAACCACAGCACTTATGAATAAGGCTGGGAGTTTGTCTCTGAGCAGTTTGGCAGTGTGTTATAAAACCACAGCACTTATGAATAAGGCTGGGAGTTTGTCTCTGAGCAGTTTGGCAGTGTGTTATAAAACCACAGCACTTATGAATAAGGCTGGGAGTTTGTCTCTGAGCAGTTGGGCAGTGTGTTATAAAACCACAGCACTTATGAATAAGGCTGGGAGTTTGTCTCTGAGCAGTTGGGCAGTGTGTTATAAAACCACAGCACTTATGAATAAGGCTGGGAGTTTGTCTCTGAGCAGTTGGGCAGTGTGTTATAAAACCACAGCACTTATGAATAAGGCTGGGAGTTTGTCTCTGAGCAGTTTGGCAGTGTGTTATAAAACCACAGCACTTACGAATAAGGCTGGGAGTTTGTCTCTGAGCAGTTGGCAGTGTGTTATAAAACCACAGCACTTACGAATAAGGCTGGGATTTTGTCTCTGAGCAGTTGGCAGTGTGTTATAAAACCACAGCACTTATGAATAAGGCTGGGAGTTTGTCTCTGAGCATTTTGGGCAGTGTGTTATAAAACCACAGCACTTACGAATAAGGCTGGGAGTTTGTCTCTGAGCAGTTGGGCAGTGTGTTATAAAACCACAGCACTTATGAATAAGGCTGGGAGTTTGTCTCTGAGCAGTTGGGCAGTGTGTTATAAAACCACAGCACTTATGAATAAGGCTGGGAGTTTGTCTCTGAGCAGTTGGGCAGTGTGTTATAAAACCACAGCACTTATGAATAAGGCTGGGAGTTTGTCTCTGAGCAGTTGGGCAGTGTGTTATAAAACCACAGCACTTATGAATAAGGCTGGGAGTTTGTCTCTGAGCAGTTGGGCAGTGTGTTATAAAACCACAGCACTTATGAATAAGGCTGGGAGTTTGTCTCTGAGCAGTTTGGCAGTGTGTTATAAAACCACAGCACTTACGAATAAGGCTGGGAGTGTCTCTGAGCAGTTTGGCAGTGTGTTATAAAACCACAGCACTTACGAATAAGGCTGGGAGTGTCTCTGAGCAGTTTGGCAGTGTGTTATAAAACCACAGCACTTACGAATAAGGCTGGGAGTTTGTCTCTGAGCAGTTGGGCAGTGTGTTATAAAACCACAGCACTTATGAATAAGGCTGGGAGTGTCTCTGAGCAGTTGGGCAGTGTGTTATAAAACCACAGCACTTATGAATAAGGCTGGGAGTTTGTCTCTGAGCAGTCGCGGCAAGGCTGTCGAAAATCACAGAAAACTAAAAAATATGCAGCAGAAATCATGCAGTGTTTAAAAAAAAAAAAAAAATTTAACTGTCATTTAATAAATTAACCGATAGATCTCATGCACTGCAGTGGGAAATTATTGTAATAACATGCGCAACCGTGGCAACAGTAACAACTGCTTGAAGTTTAAAATGAATTCAGCAGGCAGTTGCCACTAGTAACAAATGTGAGTAAAATACATTAATAGGCTGATGCATTTAATCACTTTGGCCCATAATGGAAAGAAAGAGCATGCTTTTTGCCTTCAACAGAATGTTGTTAGAAACCAGGCCGGGCCAGGCTTGCCAGGCCGCCATTGTAAATAAGAATTTGTTCTTAATGAAATAAAGGTGAAATAAATAAAAGAAACTCAGCATGCTCCAATCACTTTACCAAAATAAAATAAAAAAACTGGGTAACCACGTTTCAGTTTATATTACCGTGTCTATTTTGGAGTGAAATACTACAGGCTGAATTACTTGGGTTTCAATATTTAAAAATAAATAAATAAATAAATAAAATCCTGGTTGTTGATGGGGGTGAGGCTACACCCGCCACACCCCTACCTCCAGCTTCAGTGAGATCAGGGACAGAACAGCCGGCTTCTGAACTACAGCCCAAACCAGGCTTCACCTAGGCAACACCCCTCAGCCGTGCCCCAGAGCCTTGACTGAGCGGACACTAATACACACCTGTAAGGTGTGCCCCAGAGCCTTGACTGAGCGGACACTAATACACACCTGTAAGGTGTGCCCCAGAGCCTTGACTGAGCGGACACTAATACACACCTGTAAGGTGTGCCCCAGAGCCTTGACTGAGCGGACACTAATACACACCTGTAAGGTGTGCCCCAGAGCCTTGACTGAGCGGGCACTAATACACACCTGTAAGGTGTGCCCCAGAGCCTTGACTGAGCGGGCACTAATACACACCTGTAAGGTGTGCCCATGACACCTCTCCCTCAGGTGAGCAGGGCAACTCCCTGCTGCCTGTTCCCTCGACAACAATATCTGTTGCCAGGGTGACACAACTCCACGTTGGTGTGGTGTCTGCTGGGAGAACTGGCTGTGGAGGGGAGGGGCCTGTCTGGTCCAACGGCCAACATGTCTTTCTGTCATCCTGTTCCTTGCAAGTCTGTTCATCGCTTCAATGGACAAAGAGTCTTGATTTGATGAACAATAAATGTGCTTTTGCACTTAATGTGTGAACCGGACCATCTTCCCGGGCGAACCTGCGCTGCGTGCGAAGGAGCGACCCTCCCCTGCGCCAGGTCTAAACGCGTTCGGGAGGGTGAGGGTGAGGGTGAGGGACACACACTCAAAGCGCGCCAGGTCTAAACGCGTTCGGGAGGGTGAGGGTGAGGGTGAGGGTAGGGTGTTTCCTCTGAAGGGTGGAGCGTGGGAGCATCAGACAACGCGCGGATGGGCTGAGCGTCGGCGAGGGTCGCTGACGGGATCTTAGTCTTTAAATAGGGGAGGGCTATGTCCTCGAGGTGAGCGGGAGGACCACCTATGCCTTCCTGAATTAAATCTTTCATTGTCCAGAGCTGAGGCTGCGCGCCCCACACACCACCAAGCTGCTGCCTTAAAGCGTTCGGGAGGGTGAGGGTTAGGGTTAGGGTTAGGGTGAGGGTGAGGGTGAGGGACACACACTCAAAGCGCAACGTGTCCCTGCTGAAGGGCTCAGCGACGCGGCGGAGCATCAGACAGACGCGCGTGATGGAGCTGGAGCGTCCGAGCGACGCAAGGTCAACGCCCTCGCCACACCGGGACTCACAATTAGTCTCTTAACATGACAGGGAGGCAGCGAGCTTATTGTTCAGCTGCGAGGCTGAGAGCGGGGAGGACCACCTTCGCCTTCCCTGAATGTAAATCTTTCATTTGCTCCAATTAGCCTTTAGCCTGCGCGCCCCCACCTCTCACTCAGAGCCTCTGTTCTCTGCTCTGTCCTACGCACCGTGTGTTTCTGCTGTAAGCCCATTAAATCCACAGAGCCTCCGATTCATCTCATCCACATTTTAATTATCGCATCTGAGCTTGCATGTCCTCTTTAAAAGTGAACAGGCACCATCTTAAACGAGGGCATGCACTGTTTAAATGTGATCATGCACTGTTTAAATATGATCATACACTGTTTAAATATGATCATACACTGTTTAAATGTGATCATGCACTATTTAAACGAGAGCGTGCACTGTTTAAATGCACACATTTTTGCATGGATACAATCTGGGGTTTCCTAGCACATGGTCTGGTGAGACATCCCCCCGACACCGCCTCCCCCCACTGTTAAATTTGAGGTAATGTAGAGTGACACACCCCTCCCTGACATATCATAACATAACCTTTTTCTTAAAGAGACTAGAGGCATTCAACTTTCTTTTTATACTTTTATATAAATGTTATTTTTCAAAATTGCTTTTCATTATTTTATCGTAACTAGTACTTCCTTAATTAAGCTAATTTGTCCTTATTACATTCTCAGAATGGTGGAGAGTCATTGTGAGATAATAATCCAGATCCCCAGAGTGATATTAACCCCCTGATGTACAGTACTAATAGTGGGGGATCACATTTTAAAAATTGAGCAGAATTAGCATGCAAAAAAGCTGAGACCCAAACACAGACTTTTATCACTTTGGATCAGCAGACAGGTCTAAGATCACTTTGGATCAGCAGACAGGTCTAAGATCACTTTGGATCAGCAGACAGGTCTAAGATCACTTTGGATCAGCAGACAGGTCTAAGATCACTTTGGATCAGCAGGCAGGTCTAAGATCACTTTGGATCAGCAGACAGGTCTAAGATTACTTTGGATCAGCAGACAGGTCTAAGATCACTTTGGATCAGCAGGCTGGTCTAAGATCACTTTGGATCAGCAGGCAGGTCTAAGATCACTTTGGATCAGCAGGCAGGTCTAAGATCACTTTGGATCAGCAGGCAGGTCTAAGATCACTTTGGATCAGCAGGCAGGTCTAAGATCACTTTGGATCAGCAGGCAGGTCTAAGATCACTTTGGATCAGCAGACAGGTCTACTTTAATCATCCTCACTGAACTCGCATTCCGACAGGTCAGACTCTGCCTGCGACCACCACACTGCAGCAGTTAGAAAAGTAGATTTAACTGAGATATGACGCCAAGGTAAGTTTTGTTTTTATTTGAGTGAATTGTGCATACGCTTAAACTAAGAGCATTTGATTGAAATCAAACAGAACTCCAGAAATAAAGATAAAACATTTCAGTTCAACATCCTTTTTTTTTGAAAGGATGTTGGTCAACCGAGGTAAAAGCATCATACAGCTGATCCATTTTTTGAATATTGTGAATTTTAATTATTTTTCCATTCAAGTTGAACCTGTGTAATCCAAGGTCACATCACAGCAGCAGACAATAAGAGGGAACTCAATTACTGGAGAAATGGTTTATGTTGCGCATATTCTCAAAGGCTGCATCATGTACAGAACATAAGCAAGGTGAGCAGGTGACTTCACATAATTACTTTACACTGAAATATGGGCCCTCAATGCACTTTTTCATTGTTGCATTGAACTGATTAAACAAATAAGTCATTTCTGCTGAAGGCCATGCATGCATAGTCATTAAAACATGTCTGAATATCTGAGAGGTTAAAATGTGCACATAAACATGAAGTTAAAGTCCTGGAGTGCCCCGTGTATGCTGGTATTCCTCTCAGCCAAAGGCTGTTAAATACATGGTTTTTTTTTCCTTTAACTCATTAACACAACACAAGTTTGGTTCATTAAAGACTGTTTTGTCTTTGAATTCTTCATTATCTTCCAAATGGTTAGTCTTAGTGACCAGATGTCCACACTTCCACCAATTAGGAACCTGCGGATTCACCACAGCCTTGAATTAGGTCAGTACTTTTTTCCTTCTTTTTATTTAATTGTTTGCAATATAGCAGAATGTGAATATGGGACTTTTATTCTTCATGGCATACATAATTCATTTTAAGAGAGTAAGCAATCCCTCAAAACATGAAAATCACCTGTTTACTAAAAATCCCAGCTTGTTATATTACTGGGATTGCAGTTAGGAATAAAACCAGCATACCCAGGGAGGGGGGTGGGGGTGTGTGTTTGTGTGCCAGTGTCATTAGGCATTATGCCAGATTAAAACAGCATGCTACAGAGGCACTATGGGTAAAAACTACCGCTCCTTCCCTAAAGGGTGCCACCTGTGTCATGGCTTTAACCCTCCCAAACTCTAAAGGACCAGCCAACACAGGGATTCACCAGTTCATCTAAAGGACCAGCCAACACAGGAATTCACCAGTTCATCTAAAGGACCAGCCAACACAGGGATTCACCAGTTCATCTAAAGGACCAGCCAACACAGGGATTCACAAGTTTATCTAAAGGACCAGCCAACACAGGAATTCATCAGTTCATCTAAATGCACGAGCTCCAAGGTTGAAAAGAACGCATAGTGCATTTCTCAGCAAAAAATGTAACAGAAGCCTTCAGAATTATATATTCCTCTTTTTAACCAGAATAATAAAAAGGGGAAATAAATAATCTTCAGACTTCTGCTGCTTTGTTTCAGGCCCTTTAAAGGCTGGTAAAGACAGACTGTGAATATTTCCCAGCTAAATCAGGGGCTGTGGGCTCTGTGGAAGAAGCAGAGCACGTTCCAATCCACCTCCTCTCTTCTCCTTCAAGGTCAGCACACCGCAAGCTACTCTTACACCTTTGTAATGTAAACAGCATCTTTAAAATTCAATTGGTTCTTACTGTGAGAACGGGGGTGGGGGGGATGGATGGGGGCAAGGTGCGGGTGCCAGGGGTGGGGGGGTAATGCAGTGTCTCGGGGTCACCCAACCCAAAGCTACCATATCAGCTCGTTACAGGAGCAGCCAAAATCCCCAGAGCGTGAAAGAGATACAGGAGGTGATCCAGCCCTCACACCCGGGATCTCTCTCTCTCTCTCTCTCTCTCTTTCTCCCTCTCTCTCTCTCTCCCTCAAACCCAGGGACCGCTGAGCTTCAGCATGTAACCAAGACATTCTATCCAAAAAAAGTGTTCCCCCTGTCAAGAAGCTACACCGTGGCTGCAGATGGACCTTCTAGCAGGACAACGATCCCAAACATACAGTTTGTCCAAAGAAACTAAAGAATGGCTGACTGAGTACAAACATGATCAGCGTCCTTAAGTGGCCACCGCAGCCCCCAGACCACAGCTGAACATTAGTGGTCTGAACTTGAAAAGGCAGTAAAGCCACAGACATCAGCCCAAGAATCTGAAGGAATTGGAGCATTCCTGCACAGAGGAATGATTTAGCCCCCCCCCCCCCCCCCCAAGAAGTCATATAACCTCACAAGACTCTGCTCAATGGGGGGGGGGGCAAGGGAGGAACCCCAAAGCACTCACAGCAGGGATGAGAATATCTGGGTCCTTTACTAGAAAAAAAAAAAAAAACACTGAACCGTTCAATTGTGGTTTCTTCCAATGTATTATTAACGATCATTTTCTGCATTTTGAGCACAAAATATAGCTTAGAACTCATTTACTCTGTTTAAGTGTTTTTCTGATCATTATCAAAGGTGTGAATAAAAAGGAGTCCACAGTATGAATATAGAAGTGCTTTCATTTTTATATTTCTGCCAAACTGCTGGTCTAATGTTGTGTAAAATGAGCTCAATATGTTCTTGTCAATCTTTGAGAGTGTTTGCCAAGCAAAAGAAGAACCACGGGCAGGAAAGACAGAAAGAAAAGGAGATTCACGTCTGAGTAATCCTTTAAATCAGCAGCCATAAGCAGAGAAGTGGGAGGGTAATGAACAGGGCACACTGCACATCCCATAATAATCTGCTCAGCGCACAGCTGAACGAAGGCCTGAGAATAAACAACAAGGCCTCGTACTTTTACACTAAACTAACAGCAGAGATTAGAAATGAGTCCCACATTTATAACCTCATCACAAATTTCACACTGACTGACAGCTGTCAGTCAAAGAGCAGGCAGAAGTGGCTTATTGCCCGGCAACGGCTAAAGAGATGTAGAACAGGGAGCAGGAGCGAGGGAGGAGTGGAGGGGTGGAGGGGGGAGCAGAGAGGAAAGAGTGAGGGGTGGCGGGGGGAAGAGGGGAGAGGTTGGCTCCATCGCTGTGCAAACACTGGGCAAGAGAATAAAAAGCTTTATAAATTATACACAGTAACCCAACATGAGAGGATGAGACAGGACAGGGGTGAAATTCCCCAAAATTACATCACAAGGACAGAAGAGTCATTCTCCCGGCATCCTGCACCCACGGCTGACATTTAGAGCAGGACAGGGAGACTACAAGGAAGGCCAGGGTTCTGCTTCTTTCATGATAGAGGTGTGTGTGTGCACATGCGTGTGTGTGTGTGATAGAGGTGTGTATGTGTGTGTGCACGTGCATTTGTGTGTGTGTGTCTGTGTGCGTGTGTGTCTGTGTGTGTGTGTGTGTGTGTGTGTGTGTGCGCGTGTGTGTGCGTGCGTGCGTGCGTGCGTGCGACCGGCCAGGGGCAGCCGGCTGGATGTTGTTAGGGAAATGACCGGACGATGTTTCTGGAGGAATGACCGACACCTCCGGAGAGCAGGGGTTTCTGGGACCAAGGCTCTGATGCTTCATTTACAAGATTTCAAATAAATTCTCCCTTCAGCGGAAAATTATAAATCTGCCGCCATTCAGCAGCCATTAAATATAAAAAATAAAAAGAGGAATTCCTCTGTCTGTTCAGCGCGACCGTCTCAAACATCAGCACAAAGACACACCTCTCTGAGACTTCCGCTCACATGATGAGCAGTTACATCAGCAGTGTTTCAGACACCCTCATTGCTAATGTTCCATCATCAGATCTGCAGTAATTATTTATTATTGATCTTCTGATAGAAGAAGAAACATAGTGTATGCATGCTGAAGGTTAGATCAGATTTTAGACCTAACAGCACTTACACACTCACAGAAACACACACAAACAGACACACGCACACACACGTACATGCACACGCACACACATGCACACGCACCCCTCTCTAATCCCCTACAGCACCCCACTCTCCAGGAGGGCAGCAGAAGGCTCGTGTTCGGGCTCAGAAACCCAAAAGCACCGCTGCGCTGTAACCTTTATTCTAAGAGTGCTGTGGTTTGGGGCCCAGGGTGAAAAATAAAATGAGATCTCTCTCCACTGGAGGTGAATGGCTTACCCAGCTGCTCTATTTAAGCGCAGCGCACTTCTGGAGAAGGGAGATAAACATCGGAGCTGGGGAGAGGATAGCAGCACACAGCCCTGGAGAGCTGGGCTATTTATTGCACTTTGGGGAGGGAAATCTTGCCCCTGGCAAAGTGAGTGAGATGCAGGGGGGGGGAGCGGGGTGAAACTGGAGTGAAATCAGGGCCCATTCAGTGTGGGAAGGACAGGGAGACTCGCCCATTAGCAGAGAGTCCTTTCTGGGGCTGTACCTGCTACAGCCGCGCAGTCTGATCACAAGTGAACCCTGGCTTTGCGTGTAGACTCCCTGTCCTTCTCAGTGTCAGCCGGGGTGCAGGATCACACAGCCGCATGTCTGACTGCAGCCATTCAGCTTAAACACTTCGCTCATGGGAGCAACAACCAGTGTCCCACCTGGGAATCGACCCCATACCTACAGGTGTCCCACCTGGGAATCGACCCCATAACTACATGTGTCCCACCTGGGAATCGACCCCATAACTACATGTGCCCCACCTGGGAATCGACCCCATACCTACAGGTGTCCCACCTGGGAATCAACCCCATCCCTGTGCAGCGGTGAGCCCCGTTTCTGACCCACAGCACCCCTCTATCAGACCCGAGCAGCACCTCCCTCTCAGCGCTACGATGCTATTTTA